>NW_004567121.1:30092085-30106370 GCF_000260355.1 Condylura cristata | reverse complement strand
GCAATGCCTGTGACAGCTTCATCGTGCTGTGCTTGAACCCACTGTGCCATCAGTGAGGACCAATACAGGAACATTTTAAATGGAATGAAATACCTGTAATGAACAATGTGTCTATTAAATTAATATCCTAGCCTTCTTTCACCTCCTGTTCTATATTCACAATAATTTATCAAACATATCCAATGCTGATTCTATACATGAAGATTCTGGAAAGAAGAGAAAACCTCTCTGTCTAGCCCAGAGGCAGAAATCTATGTAAAAAAATGAGATTACAGAAAATAGCCTATCCTACTGAAAATTCATAGGAGGAACTCTATCATTAATCACTGCTAAATTAAATCACTCAAGTTTTTCAAATAATCTATTTTTCTAACTAAAGGTTGTTAATCAATGCTCTTCATTCATGGGTATGCAGTGCAAGAGCTGGTGAAGCCATTTAACCACTAAATGACTATGGAGAAATTCCCTTGAACACTCAAGGCTTAAGATCCCCATGGGAAAATGGTGATTAACAATAATAATGGCTATATCATTGCACCTTTATAAGAACTGAGTGAATTTTAAGAATTCTGTGAAGTCCATGAAGAATAAACTGTATGTAAAAGAGTAAAAGGATTTTTTATAGATTAGAAATCATCAGCACCCATGAATGGACTGCATAGTGTACTTTTCATTTGAGCATACAAAAACATTTTAATTGATTTTGAAGCTATCACCAAATAATTTTTTGAGAATTATCAGTGTGCTCTCTGCACCCACTGCAGCATGAATTCCATCCCCAGCCAGGGAGATGACCCACATGGTCATCTGCTGATCTCTTCTGTCTCACCCGTTGCTCCCCTCAGCAATGTATTTCAGTAGGTCTGTCAGTTCTGCTCCCCACTCTCTGGTGAAATCTCTCACTCCTCTGGCCTGTACTACAGTTCTTGTTTGCATAAATAAATAAATCTTTTAACAAAAAGAGAGAGAATTATCTGTATTATCTAATGCACCTGCAAAACTCTTCATTTCATTCTGTTTTACAGAGGAAGATGCCAAAGCCCAGAATAAAGCCCCAGGATCAATCAGAGATGTTTTCTGTACCAGGTTTTTTCTCTACATTTCTATGGGTCATCCATTTTTCTACGTCAAATGAAGGATATTCCTACCAGTAGACTTTTTAGTACAGTTTCAAAACCAAAGGCAGGCCAACATCAGCCATTCTAGACAATGAACTCGCAGTGTCTAGTGATAACTGAAACTAACACATGGACAGATTTTTGCCTGATTCTGTCTCTCTAGATGTCCTAACTTTCTTTCCTCATATAGTGAAGTTTTACTGAGTGAGAAGAATATTCATTATTCATAACTACCAACAGAAGGAAAGTGATGTTTTTACTTATTTTTATTTCCAACACAATCTTTAGATCTATTATGGATGTGCTATAGGGGACACACCAGTAACAAGGCAAAGGAAAACCCAAATAATTCTAGAATCAGATAAAAAAAATGCTGCAAAATATACATAAATCTCCCTTCCTTAATATTCAAACAAATTGAAAATTGTTTCAACATTTCCATGTTTACAAAAATCTTGAGTCCTCTTGGAAAGAACTCTAGGCATAAAAGGGTTTAATTTGGTTTGTTTTAAACTGGGGGTCCATTCATCTAGCTCTAGCAATACACAACTCTCTCCAGCATTAAGAACCTTGATTTATGCTCTGTATAAATCCCCTCCCTCATTTTCCTAATGAGCAAAGCATGGAAGGAAATGGAACACATTTTGATTAATAGTGCTTTGATAATTATCACTTTCTTGTGTATAAGGAGACTTGTTAGTTGCCTTTTAGTTGCAAAGTAGAAAATACTTCAGTCTTCAATCCAGAGGTCTCTGAGGCAGTTCAGTTCTAGTGCATTGGCATTAATGAACATATAAGTTTTTGACACGTTATTCAGTAAGGATGAACACAGGGAGGATCATGGCCCGTGCCCTCATGAGCACGCAGTTTAGTATGGGAGGCAGCTGTAGGGACAGTAAGTGAGATCCTGTCACTGAAGTGTTACTTCTGTATCCTGTCCAGAGGACAGAAAAGGGGGAGGCACAACAGAAGAAACAAGCCCTACTGAGAATGGGAATGTACGAAAAGTAAATGCCCATCAGTCTAGAGATATAAATAAGGTCACTGATGTATTAATCACCCTAACCAGCTGATGTAGCAGCTCTCCATGACGTCCCCTAATGAGGGTCAGGGAGACCTCAGCGGTGCTCTCTAATGTTCCTATTATGATTCTTTGACTCCTTCTGATCCTGCTTTCTTTCCACTTCCATTCACTATCCACAAGGCAACTGAGAAATTTCCTACTCAGCAACAGGGAAAGAGGCCCCTTTCACAGCCCCACCCCCCAACAGGGGGCCTCTGAGCAAGTTCAAACAGCACACACTGAAGTGCCCCACAGCATTGTGTTCCTGTCACACACCCCACCCCCCGGGGGGAACCTACTGTGCGTTTTGGTATCTTCCAATCACATTGTTGCATTCCCACTTGCTGCTGAAGTATGTGAGTTGGATAATGCCTGGCATGAGGTTTTCTCTTTATATGTTCGTTTCACACCAGCCCTTCAATGGAGACACCAAACACTGGACAAAACGCATCATGTCTAAAATCTAGAGCTGAACAATACATTTTCCTTTATTAGGTTTTCTCTGCAACCTTCCCATGTCATAATTATGAATGACTGTAAGTAGATAATACATGAGAAGAACCCAGAGCTGAATCCCTGTTACAGCTCCCAGAAGAGATGGAGTTTGAATTTACACTGAGACAATAACTAGACAGGAAAGGCGGCAAAGCCATTCTAGGTAACAGGAACTGCAAGGGCACAGGGCAGATGGGAGTCTGTCCAGTGTGGTTTAGCCCTGAGAGCAGTGGAGTGTGATGACAGAGTGCGGGCCAGACGGAGCGCCTGGAGGGCTGATGGGAAATTGTCTTACTTGGGCTGACATTAGGGAGTCTTTAGACCATTTACCTGAAGGAAGCAGCACTCTCCTAACTATACACAGCAATCAAGTGTCTACAAATAGGTGCAGAATGAAATGGAGACAACAGCGACGAGACTGGAATAGCATTTGGGAAACCATGATGGTAGATAAATGCTACAAGGCAGCCCTGGCTCTCAAGTAGATACAGAAGATCCTGCAAGGTGTCAGGCTGTGAGGAGAGGAGAGAGCATCATCACCACAGCTGATCCTCTGTCATTTACAAGGTATTGGTTTCTGAGTCAAAACAGAAAATGAAGCTGGAAAAGCAGGTTTGGGGGACCTGTTGAAGAGTGCAGAGAAGTGTCCTGCTAGATGTGAAAATCTTCTGGTGTAGTGAGAAGAGAGGCTTTGCATCTGCGCATCTTAAACTGAGTCCTAGAGGCAGACAGATAGGTTGAGTTCTCTCAATGTTACTTTTAATCAGATTAGTAGGTGGATGCTACTCTAGGCAAATCTCTTGAGCAAGAGGAGATGAGGATCAAAAATTGAAACCCGGGCAAGACGTTTATAAGAGAAATATTCTAGAGTAACACATGACCCTAGAAGCAATCTACCCTATGTTCTCTGTCTTACTCACAATTCCTATGAGTCACTATTAGACCTAAAGATATTCATTCCTGACATTTTTCTATTATTTTTTATTTCAGTTTTCACTTTTCTCCCATTATTATTCCTCAAAGAGGACTGATAAGTGTTATGCTATTAGCTGTTCTCAAGATAAATGTTCAGGCCCTCCCTAGTGGTGCAATGGGTTAAAGCACAGTACTGCAAAGCTAGCCGCAGCCACTACAGCTTCAGCACGAGTTTGATACCTGACCTGGGAGGTGATCCACATGGCGCAACAGACCTTTCTTGACCCGCCCACTGCTCCCCTCAGCAGTGTACTTCATTGACCTGCCTGTTCTGCTCCCTGTTCTGTCTCTGGTGAATCCTCTCACCGCCCCTGTACCTCTGGCCTGTACCTCAGTTCTGTATACATAAACACATCTTAAAAGAAAGGTAACTATTCAGTTCAGAGATGAAGCTGGAAACACTGACCATGAGATTGGCTTTCTGTCAAATCATTCTACATTTCATGAAATATCAAGCAAAAGTCCCCAGCGTTCAGTGGCCTTCTCCTGCCAGGACCTGCCTCATCAACACATTTAGGTCTGTTCACTGAAATGAACTTACAAAGCAGGGGTTTCCAAATGTTCCCCCTAGTTCTGAGGGGCACCAGGCACAGTGAGTGGTTCATTATCAGAGGGAGAAGTGTGTCAAGTACGGCTTGGAGAAGAAATCTTGAAATCGGAAATCTTGGGGTCTCTCCAGACCCTTCCAAGGGGGCAGTCTTGATTGCAAGTCAGTATAATGTCGCTTCTAAATTGTATAGTTTTCTTCTCTAATAAATCATGAATCCATAAACACCACTGTTTTGGGCGCCAGAGTCTTTTGAATGAACACTGTCTATCTACTCATAATAGTGCAATGCCTCTAAGCAAATTAATTAACTAGATCCAAATACCCCAATAGTTCTCTCAGCAAATATTTATAATTATATGTGTTTATACATTCAGGGAAAGAAAGAACAAATAGCATTTTCATTTAACTTTCAATCACTAAAATTCTTAGCTAATGGGCTGTGTATACTCGGGATGCAGTACAAGTACTTGAACCTTGGAAATGTGGGGTCAGTCGCCTTCATTGTCTGTTCCCTGATGATTCCACAGCATATTTTCTTTATTGTAGCAACCTCACAAAGCTCAGTCATGTAACGCTGTGACATCACTAACAGAAAGTCTTATTCTAATGTTGAAATTCTAAGCTACCACAAGGAGAATTTTGGGGTTGACCTACAGTCCTGATGTTTTACTCAAACATTGAAATGGCTCCCCAGTACCCAGAGGATGTGCTTGAACACTCTAAGCTACTCCAGCACACACTCCAGGAGCAAAAGATGTAAAAGAACAGCACTTATCATGTCCCCATTTCACCCTGTAATAGTGAGCAGTTTGCATTTGGAGGTGGCAAGATGATCGAGTTGGGTTACAGTGACACAATTTATTTTAAAAAAGGTCACATTCGTTATTCTCTAGAGAACGAGAAAAAAAACAGGTGGCTAAAAAAAGAAATTCAGGTATAACTGAAAAAGAACTTTTCTCATCAACAGTTTTGCCACCTGAATAAAACAATGTTATTTCTTTGTACTTTTTACTCTGGAAAGCCGGTGGGTATTCTCTTCACAATGCTTTCATAGGATAAAGAAGCCAAATTTATCAGGAACAGGTGTTTTCAGCAGGAGAGAGGCACATTTCGACAGACTGGGGTTTCTCTTTGTGAAAATTTACCTTTGAAGATGGAGAAGGTAATTTTAGGTCTATAGATTTCTGATTTTTGAAAAATCAATAGAGAAAGTTTCTGAATGAGATTCCCCATTATATACTGTATGCCTGGTTCTTACACTCTGCTGCTCTAAGGACAGCTATCAACTTTTTTTTTCTTCTATTTATCCATTCACTCATTCAGTCATCAAACATCCATTGACGATCAGCTCTGTGTCAGGTGTACTATTCTAGACATGGCAGAAAATTAAAGAATGGAACATGGAAATGTGTTACCCTAGAAATTTCAAAATTGGGTCATGTTCCATGTTTTAGAATAGTATCTTTGGCTCTTCAAGCCAGACGGCACTAAAGAAGAGACTAGCTTTCTCCAATAAGAGATGATAAATGAACAGATGATTTGAAATGGTCTTTGTTCAATGAGGTGCTTATGGACATACCTTGCCATGTACTTGACTTCTACTACAGCGATCTTTTTCCTATGACCTTTAAATGAGTTCCATGCTTGTGTTCTCAAAGCATTGGGGAGGCATCAAGTTGGAAGGAAGAGGAGAAACACAATGAGTATCTTTATCCTGCTTGATAGAGTGTTTTTCTGTTTGTTTGTTTGTCTTCTATACAGATCTTAACACCTGATTTCGAATAAGTGGATTCTCTTGAAAACAAGGAAAAAAATGGAAAACTGGCATCCTTTATTTTGCTACTATCCCTTAATAAAACAACAACAAAAAATGTAGCAGCTACCCCTTGGGGTAGATCCTGCTCCTGGAGAGGGGTGGCCCCCTCTCCACTCAGAGAGCTTTCCTGTCCTTCTACTTCTCTGGAAATGTGTCTCTTCTTTTCTGCATGAAAACAAAGTTCCAAATAAATTGTACACATTTTGGGCTTCTAGAGTCATATTCACATTTGTGAATATTCACCATCATGCATGTTTCAAAAAATGTTTCGTTATAGATTAGAGGGATATTCATATGAGCTTACTAACTGAAGTAAAGAGGAGATAAGTGAGATAAGTGATATATTTTTTTCATATAGAAGGACATTCAGAAGAGTCCAATATCAGTTATGGATGAAAAATGCAGTCCTAGTTACCAGAGTTAAAAGGAAATAATTAATTGCACCCTTGCCTATCTATCCCAGAGCTGATCACATTGAAAGAGACATGAATCAAGAATACAAAGATGTCACTTCTATTGCTCTCAAAGGCAAGCTTGGAAAATATGGATTTAAGCCCTCTAATTAGGTGGACCTGTTCATACAATGGCTTCACATTTGAATTTCTCACCTCATCACAAGGACTACTAGGAAAACACACATCTCTTCTGTGAGCACAACACAGAGGAGACCACAGCTCTCCCCCTTTGCTGGTAAGCACACCCCAAAAGGAAAAAAAAAAGAGCATGCATAGTTTGCATCTTCAATATAAACTCTCAAAATGGTTAAACAATGCACTTCTTGTCTGCGAGAAAGTAGTGATTGAGAGAATGCGGCAAAAACAAAGATTGTACATGAGGCGCACTCCTGGCAGAACCCTGGAGTGATAATAAACAGTCCACACACATCACATGCCCTTGCCTATGGGTGAGGTTCAGGAGGAATAGCTCCACATATGTAAAGAAGCTTGTTTGGGGGGGAAGGGAGTACTGGAGTCCACAGCTAGCTGGGAAGGTTATGGCATCCAAGAAACTGACTCCCCCAGTCTGCAAGGCAACAGATGCAAGCCACAGAAATATTCCACCAGGAAACGTCTTTAGAAGCAATCTTAAGAATCCACTCCCAACACAATTTTTGATACTAGAAAGGCAGAGGAGAGACAGATTAATACCAGGATTAATGCATTCCAATGCTACCCAGCGGCATCTCCAGAATGAATTTGTATCTGAATACACTGAATTCAAAAGCATCCTGGCTACATCCATATGATTAAAATAAAAAGAATAACGAAGGCTACATGAAATGTGAATGTGAACACTAGGAGTGGGCACAGAAAAGAATCAGATCGAAGCCAGTATGATAATAGCAAGAGCCCACTTGAGCTTATTCCTCCTCCATCTCCTTGATTAAACTCAGTAACTGACCTCTTCATTTCTCAGCAACAAAGTCCTCTCTTTTGAGAACAGAGATTTTTTTTTTTAAATAATCATTTTATCTTCCTTACCATCCTTCCCCCTAAGTAAGATCATGCTGCTGATCTATAAAGAAATTTGAGCCAAATTTCCATTTGGGTTTACATTTCTCTAAAACCCAATGGTATCTGTTTCCAACATATAGAATAACGAGCATACCAAATGCATATGCAAAGCCCTTTGAAAATCCATAGTCCACTCTCCAGCATGAGTTCACAGGCAGTCTGGGATTCTGAGGGCAGGTGCGGACACAGTCACATGCTCTGAAAAAGCAGCTGGGATTCCTCTATCCCACAAATCTATATGAATGTGTACCTGGCCAATAGCCTTGATGGTCAGGTGTTCTAAATGGGAAATAGGTACTTCCTGACTTGGTTTTGATCATGTAGGGAGTGTTCATCTTGAAGCATTAATTTAATAATGTCTGAGAAATAATATATTGACAAGGCAAGACTCAAAGAGCAAAGAACCTATAGGCTAAATATAAGTAAGAAGTCATTCAGGGATCATCTACATTTAATTAAACCCACCATTTATATGGTTCCATTTATTCTGTTCATTGGGAATGATTTCTATGAAATTATAATAAACACAGAGATTCTCTACTAGGGTCACTCACATGATCAAAAATTTCACCTTTTCTCTTTTCACTTGTAAAATAGAATTCTAAAACCAAATGCACCATTTCAATGAGTTGCTGTAGGGATGACTTTTATAACAAAATGATATACCTGGAGGTGTCTTCTAAATAGAGAATTTTAAATGTATCATTGCTACACTATCATTGCTATTACTCCATGAACATCAATTGGAGCATAATGCAAACACAGCTTATGAGCACAGTATCCACCCCAAGTGGACCAAATTCACAGGGGGAGATGAGCTCCCTCACATTTAGAATTCCAAGCAAAATGCCGAAAGTCATACAGAGATGACAAAGTTAATGGATGGTAAAACTTTGATATTTGCTACTGACATTTAAGTATATGCATCAACAGGAGGACATATTTCTTAAGATATATCTTGTGATACAAAACAAATAAGGTAGGTTTCAATATTCCCTGTGAAAAGACCAGCTGTATGGGATATCCATCGACTCCTCTCCATCATGGTTTTCAAAGCCTGAGGGGAGGCAGAGCTCATCCCCTAGAAGAAGCCTCTAGCCAATGGCCAAAGAGCCCTTGTGTGAGCACCCTCAATGGTAGCATTGCAAGCAATCTGGCACCCAGGGTCTCATCACCTGGCAAAAATATGCAAATTTCTTCTTAAATTAATGGAACACATGATCAGTGTCATAGAGTTCTTTGTATCTTGCAAAGAAAAAGACAGAGGTGATCTTTGTCCTTGCTAGAGGTCACAGAGTTTAGCTCTATGAAGAAACCCATCACGGTGCTCACGATGTGATCCTACTTCAAACTGCCCAGTTCTACATTGCTAAAAGAACAAATCTCCTATGACTTACAAGCTCCTCACACATTCCCATCTCCATTCCTTGTCGTTCCTCTACAACATCTCATAACATCAGTCACATCCAATTTCTTGCTGTTCCTCAAACCTATCAACTAACTTCATTGCTCTAGTTCTTTGCACAGAACATCCTACTTAGAATGCTAGTCACTGCGTTCTCTTTCAGCAAATGTGCTTTCATTATTAAAAATTTCTAAATGACTTAAATAAAATGAGAGAGGAGGAAGAGAGCAGGGGGGAAGATAGAAATGGAAATATATATGTTCTCTAACTAGTATTTGATCCTTTTTGTTCCGGATGTTATCTTGACTGTTATCTCATTGCTCATTTACTAATCAATTAATACGTAATTATTAAAAAAAAAAGCCAGCTAACTAAGAAAACCTTCAAAAATGATCAACATTTTTCTCATATAAAACTGGTTTGGAACAATTCTCTCTCAGAGGTGGATTATGATTCACTTCCATTTAAATGTAGGTGGACTCAGTGAGTTTATTTGACTAATGGAATGCTAGAGATGTGACAATGTCCCAGACTTGAGATCAATATTTAAGGATTCTAGCAACTTGAGATTAAGTGTCATGGAATCCAGTCTCCATGTACTAGAGAAATTAGTCTAGAGCACTGGGAAAAAGAGAGAAGGGTGGTACAGAACTGAGCTGCACCATGAATGCCAACACAATGAAGACATCATGGACCACCCAGCCCCAGCTGAGCTCCCAGCTGAATACAAACACTTACAGAATTGTGAGAAAAAAGAAACTGCTATTATTTTATTTTTTTTAAAGATGCATTTATTTATGCACACAGAACTGGGGTGCTGGCCAGAAGTGCAGGGGTGGGAAGAGGATTCATCAGAGACAGAGTGGGGAGCAGAACAGGCAGATCAGTGAAGTACACTGCTGAGGGAGCAGTGGGGAGACAGGGGATGTCTGCTGCACCATGTGGATCGCCTCTGGGGTCAGGGGTCAAACTCACACTGAAGCAACAGTGGCTAGCTTGCAGTGCTGCATCCTAACTGGTTGAGGCTCCAGGGAGGGCCCATTGCTATTATTTAAAGCTACTGAGTTTTGGTGTATTAGGGATATTTTGCTATGCAAACAAAGATAACTGAAGTATGCCAATCAAGATAAAAGGTATACTATACATCCTAGAGTAACTCAGGCATAGGTAGATGAAATTGGAATATACATATTTAATGATAAGATACTAAAAATGCATAAATATAATGAAACAGTCTTACCAGTAACCTAGTTCTTTGGTGCAACATGCTAAGATCTTTTGCACCAGTAAGTAACTTGAAACAATCCGTAGTGAGAAATTCCTTAGATAAGTATAAAGGTTTTCTTAAAAATAATCTCCAGACCCTCCCTGGTGGTGCAGCGGGTTAAAGCACAGCACTAAGAAGCTAAAGCCACTTCAGCATGAGTTCGATCCCTGCCCGCCTCTGAGGTGACCCACATGGTGCGGCAGACCTCTCCTGACTCACCTGCTGCTCTCCTCAGCAGTGTATTTCACCATCTGCCTATTCTGCTCCCAACTATATCTCTGGTGCATCTTCTCATCGTCTCTGCACCTCTAGCCTATACCTCAGTTCTGTATCCATAAATATTTTAAAAAAATAATCTCCAAAATTTACACATTTGTCATATCTGCAGTATGAAATAAGCATGAAGCACGTTATGATTATTCCTTAATTTCCTGTTGGCAATGGGAGAAAGGAAAAAGAACTATGAAATAGTTTATAATTTCTGTCATTTAGATTTCCAGAGTCCTACAAATGAGTTTTTCATTAAAGGGGTATTAATAATATCCAATCAAGTTGTCTCTGCTAGAGGCAGTTTTCTTATTGATCCAGTACATATGTGAAAATCTAGATTGTGCAGAGTTGAATAAAATAATTTCTTAGCCGGCATCATCATCTTCGCAGAGTGTGTTGTCTACCCCATCATATGAAACATCCTTTATGTTCCTCATTATACCAATCAATAGACAGAAAAAGAGGGACAGTAAACATGCTAGACAAATGCATATACAGACATGTTATCAAAGTCACCTGCCAAACCAAGGACGGCACCAGAGACGCAACAGAGAGAAGATGGGGAATTTGCAAGTACTAGGCACAGCATGGACATCTCTGAGAGTCTCTGGCGGAGGAGTCTCTTGTATACCTACTGGTTCTATGCATCACTGCTATTTCCATGTCACAACTCCTACTACTCATAACAACCCCATACTAAAAAGTGTTTGATATTTCAAAACCTACCTTGCACTAGATTCTGTAAAAAAATAAAATCTCCACCAAGGCAGATTTTGTAATTTGTCCTTAATTTTAGGGATTAGTTTCCTGCATTGGTGACAGCTACGCAGGTCTAAGTACAATTTCTAAAATGAATCCTATGGGATTTCATGCCACGACACACACACAGACACAATGCTGGGACTGCTGTTGTTCAGACTTGGCCAGATGAAGACAGAGGTTTTAACACTGTCTGAAAAAGTATTATCCTTAATGAGCACCATCTCTTAACTACTTAAAAGAGGAGCAGACAATTCTTCAGCCTTCCATGACTTCTGGGACCTTCAGAGAAAGACTGATTTGACTTCTCAAGGGTAATGAAGGATCGAGCTGTGTAAATGGGTGCCAGAGGGCAGCATCTTCTGACACATCGCTGTGGGCATTTCAAACACTCTTCTAGGGTCTGTGTTTAGAGTAGACATTTTGCTGCCCTTTTGACACAATCAAGGATTTTGCATTGTTGCCAAATGTCAAAGTTCTTCGGTGGATTTACTTTTAATTGTGACCTGGTTTAAATGAACTATTAATACTTAAAAAAGAAAATCTAAACAAATAGACTGACATATTTAAATTCTGACATGTCAGCAAGCTGCTTCCCTACATCACTCTACTTTTTTGTTTTTTCTCATAACACTCAAAACAGAGGAGTTGAGTAACTACTGTATACCTCTATTTGAAATGCCTCTCTTCTATTGAAAATGCTTCAAAATTTAAAATTATAACTCAGGAGGAAGTACAATCTGTTTTTAACACACAAAAAAATAATGTAGGAAACTTGAAAGCTTCTCAGACTTGCTAAGGTGTTTAACAGACTTAATTAAACTAGGATTTTACACAGGTTGAACTTCATTTCAAAATAAGAGAAAGACCTTGCAGAATATTTGACTATAAAATAAAAGAAATACCAACAAAGACACATAAAAAAGAAACAACTGAAAACCACCACAAGGAAGTGTTGAGCCCCGTGAATCAATCACCTCCATGGAGTATCAGATTTGCTGCAGAACAAATTACCCCAATGTTCAGTGACTTCAAACAGAACCTTTAACCATGTGGTTCAGCATCTTGGGCAGGGCAGAGCTGGTAGTGTCTGACTGTCCTTTCTCGAGCATATGCATCCTTTTACAGTCAGATGATGCATCAGCTGATGGCTCAATGGTGTTGGATGGCCTCACTTATATTTTGGCATTTGGTAAGCTGTTGAGAGGGGGCTAGTGTGTCTATCAATTTGATGGCTGGCTTTTATGCCAGCCAAAATAATGCCTACACATTTTTTATCATCCAGGAAGTCATTCATATGGTAGAAAATAACACTTTTTAGACTTCTCCTGAATTATGTTTGCTCATTTCCTACTGACCAAGGAAATTTGTTTGGCCAAGTTCATATTCAAGAGGAAGACAAATGAAGAGCTCCTTTTGATGGAACTTCAAAGAATGTGTGGTCCTTTTTGACATTTGAACAAAATACTTAGAGCTTTCTTAATATTTTTGTCTGATTATAAAATACAAATAGGTAACACCTGTTTTGCATTAAGCAACTTTCTTATTATGTGCTAAACAATTTTATGAGAATTACCCTTTGTCATATCCACAATGCCAGGAGGTAGATAATATTATTCATTGCTATTTATAAGTGGTGAAACTAAACACAAACTGTCTAAAATAACCCAGCTTGTGTGAGATGAAGACAGGATTCCAACTTATGAAGTACACATCTAGAGTTCATTTCTTAACCGAAAATACTTGAATTACTTACTTTTAAGTGAGTTGGAGACTCATAATATCTCAAGGGTACATTTTAAATCATATTTCATACTAAGTTGCTTTTTTTTTGTGGTACCTGAAGTTAAATTCATTTCATATTTGCTGGTGTGTCATCAAGTAATTAGCAGTAGAATTCTTTGCCTTTTCAATGCTAAATAAAGTAGCATAGTATCTTGCATGCAATAAATATATTTTCTCATATACCACATTTTCTAGAATCAGTATATTCAGCAGCAAAAGAGATTAAGCAGTTGGACACTCAGTCTGAGCCCAGTGGCAAAGACACTGCCCAGTTTAGACTAAATGATGATTAAACCTTATCATATGCTTAGGGATTGCCATGTTTTTGCATTTTTTAAATAAATTTGTTCATTTATGCATACAGAACTGGGGTACAGGCCAGAAGTGTAGGGGTGGTGAGAGACTTCACCAGAGACAGAGTGGGGAGCAGAACAGGCAGATCGACGAGGTGCACTGCTGAGGGGAGCAGCGGGCGGGTCAGGAGAGGTCTGCGAGGCATGTGGATCACCTCCTGGGCAGGGATGGAACTCATGCGGAAGTGGCTTTAGCTTCGAAATGCTGTGCTTTAACCCAGTGTGCCACCAGGGAGGACCCATCTTTGCATTTTTAACTATCATAATTTAATAAATTATTGATTTTCATGACATTATTAAATCAAAAAAGGCTTAAAAAGTATTTTATGAGTAAAAAACCGGTTATTTCTCTTACATATATTAGTGATATATTCAGCAAATACTTTACCCATTTGAAATATTCTGTGAACATCCAATACAGAAACTAAGTGAACTCAGAAGTCCTTGGGAATTATGAAAGAGATGAGTAGACAACTCAGTATCTACAACTCAGAGGGAAGAGTGATTAGAAGTCGGCACTCTAGAATTTAGCTTCCTGAATGTGCCATTTTAACTTGGGCATCTTACCTTTCCTGTTATGCCACTATGTCTTCACATGTAAAAGTGCAGACTTTTAGTATCTTTCTCATGGGTATAATGCCTGGTAAACAGTCAGGAAGTTGTATAAGCTATTTTTCTTACTATTCCTGGTATATTTCTGTTTACATCAGAGCCCCTAGGGTGGCAAAGTATTGTATGAAAATAGAGTTTATAAACTAAACTATGGAATGATACCTTTCCAAGTTAAAATCTCAGGCGCATAACACACAAGACCATAACCAAGCAAATGACAGCGATATGGTTTACTAAGCTAATGCTACACCCATAGTAAGCAGCTAATGGCTCTATACAATGCAAAAAAAAAAAAAAAAAAAA
>NW_004567121.1:30085611-30091630 GCF_000260355.1 Condylura cristata | reverse complement strand
CTAGATAGAGATAGAGGTAGATATATAGATATATCACAATGAGCTTCTTTCTACTAAAACTTTTCATCTGAGAGTCAAACAGAGCTTCAGAAAGAAAATTTCTTGCCAGATTTACACAATATATTCATCAAAAATGTCTTGGTCAAGTCAATTAGCAGTGATGAGTCAGGACTTTGGGATGATTCTAGGGAATGGTCTCTCATAAAATGTTATTCTGTTCTTAGTGACAATTAACTTAGCAGAATACTTGAATGAAAGAGCAAGCAAGGTCAGTTTGCAGTTGGTGTTTTCTTTTCCATTAAATGACACACGGTGCCTGTATTTTAACATTATGCATGGGAGGTAGCAGGCTCCTGAATGCATTCCAAAATATATCACAGACCAGGTGTTAAAGTACATTGCTATTAAGCTGCAAGCAGGAGCTGAAATACATAATACATAAATGGCAGAACTTTTCTACAGGTGTGTAATGCATAGTGTAATTTTTTTCTGATGTTACAGACAAAGGCAACCATCCTTCCAAGGCATTCTGTTAGTGATAACTGTCAGAAATGGCAAATAAAACAACTTCCCTAAGCATAGAAGGTGTGAAGCCTATAAAGTCAGAGTGAAAGATGTTGAAAGAGGACCTTTGAGGAAGCAGACGGCTGAGAAAGCAGCTCTTCCAGGTTTATCTTTCATTGAACATACATCTATTAGAGGAACGTTTCCCCAAGGAGATCTGGGAACTAGGTCATTAGAATCACCTGCAAAAGGTTTTCTGCTTTTCATACAGACCTCTGGGTCGCAACCTGGGAAACTGTGTTCCAAGACATATGGCTGGAGAGCAAGAAATCTGGATTTATAACAAATCTGTTGTGTGAATCAAATTTGGAGACAGATTTAAAGCCAACATAGACACATCTCACTGTAGTTGACCAATAATTTACATCCCTTCCTTGACTGAATTTGAAGATCAAAATAAATGCCCCTCACTTTAGCCCATCATAGAACCCGCACAGAACATGCACTTGCTGAACTAGGATGAGTGAGCACAACGCATAACATCTCCAAGGGGTGGTTTTTTCCATCTCTGGTGTTATGTCCCCTTCAGGTTCCAGGTTAGGAATTCAGTATTGGAGGTCCTGGTAGGGCGGACAAAACCCAGTACAGAGCAGTAGGCAAACACAACAAGGACCTGGATGAGGATCAGCTCTTGGCATTGCTGTCACCTTCCTTTCCATACAGAAGTGTCTCCTTGACCGGCTTACCAGGGGGAATCAGAGTAAACAAATCCAGGGCTCGGTTCCTCTGGTGGCAGCTATACATGTGAGCCCTGTAAGTGGCAGGACCCTCTGTCTCAGCACCCATCTGGGTGCTGATCTCTCACGGCTCCCCCATGGCTGCATGCCTGTCTTTGCGGAATGGCAAAAACAGAAAGGACAAACACTATGAGAGAGGTAAAATCAGCCATTGTTATAATGCACCTCACCAAGTGAACTAGTCTTTCGCTGTGTAGTGGTCTTGGAACCCCAAAACGATGTAGAAAATTTTGATCACTATGTCTTTTAGCTGTGGTTACTTTTTCTCTAGACTTTTTGATATGTGTAGAAAACTAAGCAGATACATTTGTTTTATATAAAAATAAAATTAAATAAAAAATTAAATTGCTGAAACGTAGGTCCTACATTTTACATGTTATTCATGTTGCTCACACGAGTGGTGTCTACCACATCTGGGTGTTAGATTTGATGCTCTGATCACTGGGGCTGGGGCATGAAGGCCACGCCTGTGTCCTTGCTTGGCCAGAGCTCCGATGGCACTGCCAGATTTGGAAAATATCTGATTGTCATTTCTCTGTTTTTCACCTCTCAGATGCTCAAGTACCATCTGACAATGGAACATTTACTCAAGTTCAAGTGCATTTATTCTGATTCTTATAATCTTCATTCATATTTATGGCCTCCTGCCTTAGGATTCCATTCCAAGACACAATACTATGTCTTACTCAGTCACGGATTCTAAAAGTTCCTTTGTACTTTTCCCAACCCTTCTCCAGAGGATGAAAATGTATTTTGGAAGCATAGATGAGAAGAATAATTAGTGCTTTAGTTCCCATTTTATCCATTGTGACATACTAGACTTATGCAATTTAAAATATTAAAAAAAAACTGAATAGTTGATAAATTATTTTAAATTCCAATAATCCAAGACCTTTAGGTTTAAGGGTGTTAGGAATCCATCAGTTGAGATGCTGATTTTCCCCACAGCTCACTGTCAGTTTGGGTTAAATGTGTGCCTGGAGACTAGGGGGGTCACTTGGGTAGGTGGGAACGAGGATTCTAGAGTCACTACTCACTGCCAGTGACAGCTGCGTAGATATGACAGAGCACAGTCAGAATCATCCATTCTTACTGTAACCCCACCCCTACAAAGAGCTTCTAGAAAACATACACTTCTGACGCACTATTTTATGTTCTTGCCCAACCTCAGTTTCAGACAGTTGTTTTTCAAGTGTGATCCACCCTCCTTGTAACTCCTTTAACACTTTCCCGTCCATCAGTTTCTTAGGGCCTGCGCATAGTCAGAGCTTAATAACCACCCAGTGAGTAAGAGCGGAAATAAAATGTTAGAGAAATGAATCATTGAGTCCACAACTACCTTGTGAATATTCCATATGTGCAGAAATTTTGCTTTCATGGGTGGAGAACATTGGGAATGGCAGGTAGAGTGACCGGCAACATCACAGGCAAGTAAACAACTAAGAGAACAAGGTAAGTTCATAGAATAGAAATAGGAAGAACATGAATTCTGATGCTGTTACAGTGAGTGAAGGGAGAATGGGGAACCATTTTATAAAGGATGGCAAAGAAGGCCTCTCTTGACCCTGAGATGATCCGGGGCAATATTCTAAGAAAGGTGAGAGATTAGGAAAAGTTCCAAAGATAATAAGGTAATTCTCTGAACTTGAATCTGAAACACATTTTGTACCCTCTTAGTCGGGACCTGTTCTGGGTGGCTTCCCTAAGAACCGACTGGATTCCCTTTTGCACGTGGTTGGAACAAGCATATCTTAGATCTTGCCTTGTGGCTTGGCTCCCTCCATTCTGATCCATCCGTACAAAACGTGCAGAAAAACAGCTTCGGATGAAGAACAGCCTGGTTCCATCTGTCCCTGGCGGTGAGTTCATAGCAAGCAGTGGCTCTGGTGACACTGTCAGTTCAGGGACATCAGCAGATGTTTTCGTGGAACTTGGTTTATCTCTGCTCCTAAGACAAATTTCAAAAATATCCTCTGAGCTTGCTATTATCCAACGTTGAATGCAATCAATGCAGTGTTTTCCACTTGTACATCCATTCATAAACACAGGCCTTCACTGAGCATCTACTTAGTGTCCCAAACACAAGTCTAGGTACTGGGAATTCAAAGAAAAGGCAAGTGTTGCTCTTGCCTTGCAGAGATGCCCGAATCAGGGGACAGTCAGGCAAACTCAAATCTCACTGCCTTGCCATGTGCTCAGAAATGTGGACAAGTCTTGGGAGGGGGATGGCAGGCATCAACGTTGAATTCAGCCTAAGGACGACTCAGCAGCTGTAGGAGGCCATGTTTGGTCTGACTACTGACGGCTGAAGTTGGCTGGGTGGGCAGAGATGTGGAAGGAACAGGCAATCTACAGAACGAGAAGACTATTAGGCGGGTGTTGACAAGCACGGTGTGTTCAGAAGCCTTTCAACAAGAGGTAAGCAAACATAATGAATCTGGAGGAATACATCGCTTCAAATGCCAGTTCTTCCACAGCCATCCATTTTTCACCGATTTGCTCCAACCGCTAAAGCAACTTTTTTAAAGTCACTTCATCAACACCCCAGCCTTGCCTGGGGGTGGCACCCCATGCTCACCCACAATCCCAGGCATCCTCTGCTGTCCTGGGGAACAGAAAGGTGCCTCCGATGCATGAAGGGAAAAGCTGAGCTGCTTGCCAATCATTTGTTCATGTTCAGCCTCTGAGGCAGTTGTCACTCTGAGAAGGGAGATGAGGAAACTGAGGCTGAGACTGAACCGCCTCAGCTAGAGTGAAACAACTCAAGAGGCCTGGTTATTTTCTCTGCCAAGCCCGGTGCTCATCCCATTATGCTGGAGCAGAGCAGGTTGTAAATCAGGCTGGCAGCCCGTTGAGCCTGTGGTTTTGGCTGGTATGAAGACATTGAAGGAAGGTTTGTATTAAGATGCTCTGCGATTTTGGCACAAAAGCTGTGGAAGCATATGGGCCCCTGGAGAGGTCAGCGATATGAGCAAGAAATAGCAGGATGAGATTCAACTGGAAAAATGCTAACGGATACATCTGGAGACAAACAAGCAGAAACACGGCGCGGTTAATGGGAAGCAGAACAGCAGGCACCACGCGGGCTGGAGGAAGTGGACACTTCATCACAAAAACGCTGCCGGTAGGAGGCGGGAGCGTGGGAGCAGATGAGGACTCACTTGGGCTGTGGACAAAAAAGGTCTGATCTCCCCAAGGTGAAAGAAAAAAGCAAGGCCTTCTGTGCGCCGGATGCTCGGGTGTGGCTAACCCATTCGCACTTACTTCTCTGTGCTGTGAGCCGAGATGGACTAATGCTGGGTCATTCTGAGAGCCACACACATAATTTCATGGAGAGGATGAACTCAAAGGAGACATACTAAAAGAAAAGAAAATGGCATCTTTGTACTTCTCTACAATCCTGAAAAAGGCAGCAGTGAAAAAGGTTGAAACGAAAATGGGCAAAGGGGAAGAAGGGATGGGCACAAGTCACACTGGCACCTCTTGGGGCAACGAGTGCCCTCAGTATATGACCTTCCACCAAAGGAAACTGCAGAAACTGTATCCTAGCAGGTGGGCGGCCCGCACCTGAAGTTCAGCTAGTGGGGAGATGAGGAGGGGCACCTTTAGCAGCTCTTACTCCTACTGCAATAAATGCCCACAAAGGATGCCCATGGAAGCCTCGCAGGGTCTTCTCTGGGTGTAAAGCAATAGACATCAGTCCTGAGCCGAACCCAGACAGGGAAATGGTCCTTTCTGTTTCCACCCTCGGTTTTCCTCCTTCTGTCATAGAACTCTAGGTGGGATGGGAATGGCCTGAGTGCGCTTTCTTAGCAATCCTCAACCAAATGCTGCTTGCCAATAACCATCTATCTTGGAAATGGTCTCTCCCATTATCTTTTTTTCCTAACTGCTCAGAAACAGATGGTGCTTTATACCTTAAACTCATGTCCAAGTCATTTCGGCTGCCACTGCCCTGTGATTTGGGACTCTAGACCTCAGACTGCAAAGCACATTTATATTAAAGTGTGCAAAGCACCTTTGATTTTGCAAGGGAGCAGAAGGTGATAGTGATTTTGGTGTGTCGTATTAGCTGCCTCTAAGTAAAGCAGGGTCATACTCAGTGGAAGTCCCCCCTGTGGCCTCTCTAGGGCCAGGTTAAAGTAGGAGAGCCCCAAACAGAAGCTGGGTTAGTGGCTGTACTCCTGAGACGACAGGAAAGCGCTCTCCACCGCCCTCCTAGAAGCTGGCAGTGTCTTCTCAGCCACTTAAAATTCTGAAAGGCCAGATTCCTCTTTGAACATAAGACAGGCTTCCGATCACTTGCTGAATAAACGGACGGGAGACCCACAGGGTAAGAAGCATCATTACTTTGCCAGCCTGGGGAAGGACAACTTTGTTCAACTGCTGCCCTTACCGAGTAGGTGATTGATCTCAGAAGAGCAACTTCAACTGTATATCCTGGATTCCCCTTTGTGTGTTCTGGATTGGGGTGCATGTGTGTGTGTGTGTGCCAGTGTGTGTGTTTTAAATAGGGAGACTTTTATCTGGCTCATGGGGTTCTGGCAGGGATTAATTGGGAAAATAATATGTGTGAAGATGACCTAAGTCCGAAAGCACAGTAGAGGTTTAAGATGGCTCTTATTGAGCTCCTGCTGGGGGACCACCCGTGATACTTTTCTGGTCTACATCTCATGCATGGGAGGCCCCACCATGTTCTTTAAATTAAACAAAAAAAA
>NW_004567121.1:30044611-30084701 GCF_000260355.1 Condylura cristata | reverse complement strand
AGCCTCTGGCCTGTACCCCAGTTCTGTATGCACAAATAAATAAATCTTTAAAAAAAAAAAAAAATACCTTTCTTGGGCCCTCCCTGGTGGCACAACAGATTAAAATGCAGCACTGCAAGCAAGCCATAGCCCTTCAGTGTGAGTTCTATCCCCAACATCAGAGGTGACCCACATGGCATGGCGGACCTCCCCTGTCTCCCCCTCTGCTCCCCTCAGCAGCGTACTTTACCGATCCACCTGTTCTGCTCCAGTACTCCAGTCTGTCTCTGGCCAGTACCCTAGATCTGTATGCATAAATAAATACACATTTTAAAAAAAAGTACCTTTTTTAGATTCACTGGATCTGACTTAAAGCTCATCGTGAAACTCACCTACACAAAGTTAGGATCACAGGAGAAAAAGAAGACATCCTCTCATCCTGCAGGGGCAGGGAGAAGACAGGGCAAAGGCCAAAGCAGAGCTCTCAAACATTGTGGGTCTGCCCTTGTGCAATGCCACTCTGGCTATGGCTCTGAGACCTTGTGTGGAAACTGCTGCAACCCTTCCTTTTCCCAGTTCCCAAGGCCAGCTGTCTGAACTGCTGCTGGATCCTGGTTTCCCCAGCTTTCCTGAAGCTTATGAGTAGCTGACTTTCTACATGAAATCTTTTCTGATTGAAATATCTAGAGTGACTTCTGGCCCCATGACCACATTTTACTTAATGAATATGATCATCTCTATAATCACCATTGTTGTCTGATTCAGCAGTGTGTGCTTGGTAATTAATCCACAGGTACTGATAACTTGCCCACAGGCTATGCACTTCAGCCAGCCTACATCTCAGTCTCAGAGTGAGAAAGCCTCACTGGAAACAAGCACTTACGTCTCCCTAGGCCAAGAACAGCAAGGTTGTAAAGATCGCTCCTCATTAAGGGAGGAAGCAGTAAAGAGAAAACAATATCAACAAATCCAGCCTGCAAAAGATGCGCAGCCTTGCAATCAAGATGCAAACAAAAGAATTATTTTCCTGATATTTATAAAAATTTCCACATGCATCTATTATTGCCTATGCAAATAAAATACACCATATTTCAAAATTAAATAATACTGCAAGAAAAATGAAAATTAAAAGGACTTAGCTAGTAAGTTTGGTATTCCTCAAACGCTCAAAAACAAAGGGTCTGAGCAATCACCTTTAATTGATGTTTGTATTCAAGCACCAGTGAAGATTCTGGCAGACACACATTTGTTGAACTGAAGGAAGTGGAAAATCAGGATTAGTATGAAACATTCAGGACACAGAAAGGGCAGCGTGAGCTGTTAAGTTCCAGACCAGCCAGCTTTCCTTGCCTCCCCTCTTCCCTTGCCCAGAGCTCACTTCTTACAGACGGCACCCTTCTCAAGGTGTGGATTTCGCACCTAGTGACACAGTAAAGACCCTGACCGAGGTTTCATGTATTAATACTGTAAGGACCCGTGTGATAGAAGGATGGGAACAACTGAGACAAAGAAACTTATCAAATAAAAAACAGACGCCGTTTTAGGAAATCTGGTACACAGCCCAGCAAAATATTTGCAGGTCAGATTAAAAAATCCAGCTATGTTGAGAGATCCCTCCTGGATTATAAGGAACAGGCGACCCTGATAATAGGCCTCTGCAAAGTGGTGTAAAAATAGATTGCAAATTTGGTGGATCCTGCATCTGTAATACTGAAGTGTTCTACAGCCACCAGACTCTTAGCCTGTGAAGTGTCCTCCCCTTTCAGGACCTAACAAAATTTGGGGGTGCCCCACCAGCCCCACCCTGGCTGTGTATCAGTCACTCCCACCCCACATGGGTGTCAGTGATATGAGTAAGAAAGCCTTTGCAGAATGGCACCCACAGTTTTGGTTCAGTACTTTTGACATTCTGGACTGGCTAAAAAAAGAATAAGTAAATAAAGAATTATTTTCAGAAAGTTTAATTATTTAAAAGAGGTGCTTTAATTCAACTAGAAGGTTACAGTAACATTTCCTTTGCATTATAACTGACAAAACAGCTAAAAGTTGTGAAGAGTATTAGAGTTTCTGATGAGATAAATCTTTATTCTCAAAGACATAATTAACTTCTCCTTTGAGAAGTCACCCTAAATTCAAGGACATTTATTTTAAAACTTCTGAAGGTATGAGATTCTACATTGTAAATTCAGGAAATGAATTTTACCTTCTGATAAAATATTTTAATCCTCCTTCCTCACACTCATGAATTGTTGGCTTAAAAGATGATTAGCTCTATTCTTAAAAAATTACAGATTATTTGAAGCCGACCTACTTCTAGCTACCAGAACCCACACACTTATCACATCTGAATCTCTTGAGAGGTGAGCCAAGTAGTCATTGTTTGGTTGTTTGTTTGTTTTTGCATAGAGGAACTGGAGTATAGGCCAGAGCTGTGGTGAGGTGAGAGGATTCACAAGAAACAGAGTAAAGAGAAGAACGGGGGGAATCCCCAAAATACACTGCTAAGGTGAGCAGCAGGCAAAACAGCAGAGATCTTCCAAGAAGAGGTGGTTAGCTCCCTGGCCGGGGATTGAACTCAAGCCATACTGGTGATAGTGTTGGATCTTAACTACTAGGATAACAGGGTGGCCCCCAATCAGGTATTTAGCAAAGTTTAGTCCATCTAGTCGATTCAGGGATTCAAGGGTTCCCTGATCCGTGCCTGTTAAACCGAGACATCTGTGCCACAGGATATGAGGATGTCTGCCTTCATCTGCTCTTCTGAATGTGTGTGGGTGCGTGAACATGGGGGTGGAGGGTTTTGAGCACAGAAGCCCAGACAACACCCTCCAGCTCTCATTTCTGAGCCACAGCATCGTGTCTGCATTGCCCATTGTACTTGGAGGGGGACAAAGGAGTTATTGTCACAAGACCAGTTTCTATAATTTAAGAAAAACCTACCTTGCAGTATTAACATAAAAGCAGAGCCGTGATGATAAAGGATCCAGATGAAGGATCATTCAATAATGTGGCAACCAATGCTACTAATGACCCCCTAAGAAGCCTGTGGATAGATTATTGGTTTTATGTAACTGCACTGAATTCTGAGTAAACACAGTTATCTTAGTGAAACAGAAGGTTAATGTGGCATTCTTCTGTCTCGGTGACAAAAGGATTGAAGGCATCAGTCATGAAAGAAATGTAGGATATATAACAGCAGCAGCCCAACTGCAGCTGTAGATGACAGGGCTGCTGAAACATGGTCATTCTTCATGCACATGCAAGTTCACTGTATACATAAGCAGGGATACTCTTTGAATTCAGGTGAGCGCTAGAATTTTGCCACAACCCAGCACCCCTCCTTGCCTGATCCTCCAGTCATTTCAGAGATGAAGTGCAACAATTAGAACCAACAATTTCCATGTTCACAGCTTCAGAAATCTTTACCATTTTCTTAAACTGAGAAGTAGCCCAAAATGACATCAGCAAGATGTAAACTAACACTGTATCTTGTAGGAAGGCATGCCTACCTTTTGCCTCATAATGCCCTGTAGGATGTATAAAGAATGCAGAGAGGGTTCGACACTGTCAGTGATTCGAGATATTTAGAAACCATTGTCCTCATCTCAGATCCCACTGAATTCAGAGCTCCCTACAAGATTTTTTGGAAATGACTAATTGTTTTAGTTTGGCCAATTCTCCCATAGAGTCCTCTGCTGAAGTCTCCAGAATCTGGACCTGCTGAGCCCGAACGAGACAGACAAGGATAACCAAGAACCTGTAAAGGTTAGCTCCTATTTTGCTATGCCAAAGCCTGGCCCGTCACTTGCATCCATCTGGGAATTCTTTGGATTTTGATTTCTTGCTCTGTCACCAAAACTAGTCTTTAAAATGCTGATATCCAGGTAGAATATGACCCTGCAGGCCCATGGATTTAGCAGAGGGTAGATGAACAAGAAATCTGGCAATCCTTCGGACAGACAGAAACAGCTGTGTGCATAGCAGAGTATGTTGCCACTGCTCTGTAAAGTAATAAAAGTGACAATTTTTTCTACATTTTACATTATAATGTACCCTCTACCAGAAGGTATTTGCTATTGGTGAAAGATGCATAGATCCTTCAACTTCAAACTGTTTATATTACTTCAAACTGACAATTTCATTTTCTTCAGGCATAAAAAAGTCCTCAACCTCCTGCTAAAAAAGCAATTTTTGCTTATAACTCCATTCAGATCATCTCTGAAAGTATAGTCAAATCTGATATTAGTCACTGGACCTATCATTTCCCATATTTGAAGTTATTGTTCCTGAATTCTATGGCTCCATCTCCCCTGTTACAAACAGATTTTAGTTCAAAACTAACTGCAAGGCAAGTGTGTCCTGGCTGTGGCATGAGTCACCAGGACAGCAGAAGTAGTTGTTAAGACATCAAAGATTATCATAAAATCTTCAAAATCACAACCACTTGATCACTGGCATTTGAAAGTAAATTGTAAGGTAAAGGAAAAAAGAAATGAGGTTCTCAAATATTTTAAATCATATCTTATTTGAAGACCACATAACTCCCTGGTAGGATGTATTAGGAGGTGCAAGAGGAGGATTATTTCCTGGAGCCAATGCTTCTAGCTCAGGCAGTATTGCTTGTTACTAGGATACTATAGGACCTAACTCAGGGGTGCACTTAGGGGATGAGGCAGCCACGTGAGCTGGGAACAGTCGGTGGGCATCATGAGGGCAAAGGTGGGCGAGTGCAGTTAAAAGAAAAAAGTCAGTCCAAACCAGACCCAGGTCAATCCTTCCTGACCCCATTCATAGCAGCCACTGCCTTTCAGACCCCTCATCTACGCTGCTCACTCATGAAAGACAATAAATATTAAAATAAAACACAGAATCACATATGGGAAAAAAATGGTAGTTTAACTCTATAAGTTGCTACAGATTTTTTTTTTTTAAATTGGGAAAATTCAAGCAGCAATTTTAGGCAGACCGCAATAATAAACAGGAGACACCTTGAGCACTTACAGGAATCACAAGGAGAGAAAAGCTTTCAAAAATCTAAGCTCAAAGATATGGAGGATTATACTTCTCTATCAGATAGGGAATTCAAATTGCTATAATGGAGAAAATCATAAAAATAAAAGAAAACTAGAAAGGGAATTCAAAGGGATACAAGAGAACTCAGAAAACTAACCAAAGAGAACAAAATTTGAAAAACAAAGCAATGAGCTCAGAAATAAACAGAAAGTAGACATTGAAGCTTCAAATAAGAAAATAACAGATACGAGATGTAGAAAATTCAATAAATGATATTTTAAAAAATGGAGAGATAGGTATGGAAGGAGGCTAGATCAAACAAACAGTGGAATCAGTGACCTCGAAGATAGTGATGCATAAAGGGCCAAGATGGAAGAAAAGATAAAAAATCAATCATCTAAAAAACAAAAAAAAAATGAAGAATGATCCAATTCTACAAGAATATATAGACAATATAAAACTAATGGTTACTCCCAAAGGGGAGAAGGGAAAGGGGAATTAGAGAGCTTATGCAAAGAAATAGAGGAGACATTTCCAACCCTGTAGAAGGAACTAAAAATATAAATCCATGAAGCTACAGAAACACATGGTTATGCAATGAGACCTATACCAAGATATATGTAATGAATCTATTGAGTGTTCAAGACAAAGAAAATTGGAAGCAGCCTAGGGTGATAAAATAGGTAAGCTACAATACTGCTACCACCAGGTTTTCAGGTTTTCATCATATTTTGTATTTTGCAGCGGACTCTACAAGTAAGGAAAAGATACACTGAAACATTAAAAAAAAAAAAATCCTCAAAGATAAAAACTGTTTCCAGGAATACTTTATTTGGCAACCCTCTCTGTGACATTTGAGGGAGAAATAAAGGCCTAACCAGATAAACAAGGCAAAGGAACAAATCAAGACCTTCTAATCTGCCAAATCTACACCGTCCTTACAAGAAATGTTGAAAGGATCTATCTTATATAATTCAAAAAGAAGAAAGCTCATGGAAAATAAAATGAAACGGTACTAGAAAACAAACAAAAAAAAATGGGGGTAACAAGTTAATGCAAGATGGACTGAATAATTAATTACCTTAATGCAAATGGTCTGAGCTCACCAATCAAAAGGCAAAGCATGACTAAGCTCACCAATCAAAAGGCAAAGCATGACTGGTATCATCAAAAACAAAACCCCACTTTCTGCTGCCTTCATTGAATCCACACGAGTTCCAAAGATAAACACATATTCAACATTAAAGGTTGGAAAGCAAACCTACAGGCAGATGATACCCCACAAAAAAAAACAAAGATAGCCACACTTAGTGGAAAAAGCAAGCTTCCTGCTTAAAAAAAAAAAAAAAAAAAAAAGATAATGAGATACAGGATAGGCATTATGTAAAGATTAAGGGGTCAATAAATACATCAGCAGGCCGTAACACTCATCAATACATATGCATCAAATGAAGGAGAAGAAAGTATATAAAGTAGCTATTAACAAACCTATGAACAGATATTAATAGGAGCATTAAAGCAGTAAGGAACTTCAATATCCCACATACATCAATGGAAATATGAACCAGACAGAAAATGAAACAAGGAAACAGCAGTCTTAAATAAGGAACTAAATCAGATGTGTTTAAGAGATATTTATAAGCATTGAACACCCAAAAAGCTGAGTACAAAGTCTTGTTAAGTGCATGCCAAACTTTCTCAAGGGTAGCCTACATTTTGGGTCATAAGAAAGCATAAATAAATTTATGAAGTTTGAAACTATATCAAGAATCTTTTCTGGTCATATGGTATCAAACCAGATATCAAACACAAAAAGAAAACAGGAGGCACAGAATGGCACAGAGGTTAAAGACACAGCACTATCAAGCTATTACCATCCACTGCAACAGGAGTTTGATCTCCAGCCAAGGAGCTAACCCACAACACGGCATGGCAGACCTCTCCTGTCTCATCAGCTGTTCCCCTCAGCAGTGTACTTTATCTGCCTGTTCTTCTCCCTACTCTGTCTCTGGTGAATCCTCTCATCACCCCTGCATCTCTGGCCTGTACTCCAGCTCTGTATGCATAAATAAATAAATCTTTTCAAAAAATCTGGAGACAAGTGAAAACAAAAGCATGGCCTATGGAACACTGAGAAAGAAATACAAAGATGGCAATATAGTGCAATGTACACTCACATCAAGAAACAAGAGAGATTTCAAATAAATGATCTAATCCGACAGCGTTAGGAACTAGAAAGAGAAGAATAAATGAAAGCAAAAGCCAGATGAGTAAAATGAATAATAAATAAAACTAGAAGTCATAAAGACAACACAAAAGATCAGCAAAATCAAAAACTGGGTCTTTGAAAAGATAAACATAATAGACAATCCTACTTCAAAAGGAGAAAGACAATTTTAATAAATGGAAAAAGACAAAAGAAGAAAATTACAACAAATGGATCAAAAATGCAAAAGATCACAAGGAGACTATTAAAAACAACTACTTACCTATAAGCTGGAAAACTAGAAAAAGTGGGAAATTTTTAGAAGCATACAATCTTCCAAGTCTGAATCAGAGAGAAATAGAAAAATAAAAACAGATCAATTACAAGCAAGTAAAAGTCTCTCAAGGGGACTTCAACAACCCACTTACATCAAAAAATCAAACAAAAGCCTAGGGCCAAGCAGGTCCACTTGTGGGTTACAACAAACTTTCAAAGGCAAACTAAGACCTCTCTTTCTCAAATTATTTTTTTAATTTGCATTTATGCATACAAGAACTGGGTGCAGGCCAGAGGTGCTTGGGGTGAGACAATTCTTCACCAACAAGAGTGGGGAGCTGTAGAATAGGGAGATCTACTGAAATACACTGCTGAGGGGAGCAGCAGAAGAGACAGAAGAAGTCTCTATGCCATGTGGGTCAGCTCCCTGGCCAGGGATCTAACACAGGCCACATTAGCTGGCAATAGCTTGAGAGTGCTGAGACTTTAACCCCCCCTTTCCCAGCAGAGAGGCCTTCTTTCTCAAACTCTTCCAAAATAATGAGAAAGAGGAATGCTCTTAAACATACATGAGGTCAATGTTGTTTCACTGTTCTAAAAACAAAAACACAGCAGGACATCACAAAAAAAGAAAATTATAGACCAATATACCTGATGAATATAGAATCATAGCTTAGCAAAGCAAATTCAACAACCTGTTAAAAAAAAATGACACATCATGACTAAGTAGGACTTTTTCAGGGAAGCAAAGGTTGTTCAACATTTTCAAAACAGCCAAGTAACTTGCCACATCAACAAAAGGAAAGAAACTAATTATATGTTCATATGAATAGATACAGAGAATGTTTTTCAGAAAAATCAACATTCACTTATGATAAAACTCAAAAAAAGTATGGATAGAAAGAACATACCTCAACACACACTAACAACACATTCATTTTCCAGTAAGATCAGTGCAATACAAGAGTATCTCTCACTACTCCCCTTAGCAGTGTATTTTAGTACATCATCTATTTAGTTCCCTACTGTTTCTAGTGAATCCTCTCACATCACATACCTCTTGCTTATACACCAATTCTTCTACATACACACCTACTACACACACACACACAAACACAGTGAGGAAACAACAAAGCAGTATAGTATAGCAAAATAGTTGGTAAGAAAATAAATAAAAAAAAAAAAGTGTGTTCTAAAGTGCAAACAGCCAGGAATGAAATAAATCAAGAAAACAACTCCATTTAAATTGAGTCAAATAAATTAAATATGGAGGAGCAAACCTAACAAGGGAGGTGAAAAACTGCACTGTAAACTATATGACATTCTTAAAAAAAAATAGAAGACACAAAGAAACAGAAAATATCTCTTGTTCATATATTAAAAAAATTAACCTTTTAAAATGGTCCTCTTACCCAAAACATACAGATTCAATGCAATCCCAATCAAGGTTTCAATGGCATTCTTTAAAGAATTAGAGCAAAAATTATACCATTAATCCACAAAAGATCCCAAATAGCCAAAAAAAATCTTGATTTAAAAAAAAAGCATCAAGCTGCCAAACCTCAGACTATACTACAAAGATGTGATAATCAAAACAATAGGGTATCAGCATATAAACAGACATACAGACCAAAGGAATAGAATTGAGAGCCCAGAAAGTAGACCACCATGTTTTCTCCAAATAAGACATACAGATGGTCAATAAGTACATGGAAAATCTCCTTATCACTTCTCACTAGGGAAATGAAAATTAGAATCGAATGTGATACCACTTAACACTCACAAGAAAGCTTTAATTAAAAAGAACAGGAATGGCAAGTTTGACAAGGGTCTAGAGAAAAAGGATCCCTCATACATTTTTGGTAGGCATACACAGATAACAGTATGGAAGATTCTCAAATTATTAAAAATAGATCTACCATATGAGCTAACATTCCACTCCTAAGGAAAAAACACTGATTCAAAGGAATAAATGCACTCCTAATGTTCATTGTTGCAAAATAAACAAAAAACAAGCTATGGATACATTTTAAATGCTCAAGGACCTATGAGTGAATTGATATGAGATATATTGCACAACTGAACACTACTCAGTTATGAAGAAGAAAAAGATGAAATCTTACCATCTGTAGAAACATGGGTGGATCTAGAAGGGGTTATAAATGCAATCAGTCAGATGCAGAAAGAAGTACAGGATGATTTAATTCATTCATTTAATATAAAAAATAAAAACAAAGTAGCAAACAAATTTAAATGAATCCTAGCACTCTAACTTCAGAATTGAATATTCCACAGGGAATGACCTGGGAAAGGGAAAAAGGAGTGTAGGAAGTCTAATGAACTATGGTTGAGGATAACATGCATCCGATAATGTGTGAGTCCAGACCCATAAGGCATATGCATCACTGCATATAAAGTTACCTTCTAAAAAATAACATAATTTAATATATTATTAATGACTAATTATTAATATTATATGATATTTATATGTTATTATATCAATACACACACACTCATATATATAATTGTACATAAGAAAACTACTCAGTAATGAAAAAGAGTCAAAAATACCACATGTGATTTTTATTGAGATTATATTGAATCAGATTAAGCTGTTATAAAAAAGAATCTATAGGTGCTTTGGTTCTCACTTAAATAAACTGTAGACTAAGTCCAGCTATTTTCTGTGGCAGCAGTCAGCTCAGAATGAGGACTATGAGGAATGACTGCCAAAGTTGCAGGAGAAAAAAATATATATTTGATTTGGTTAATTGTTGAAGGATTGTGCATATTTGTCAAAACTCAATCAAATGTAGGCTAAAATATATACATTATATTTTATACCGTATACCTCAATGTCATTTCTAAACAGTAGAAACAAATATTAAGATATTATGCAAATTATATATAAGGCATCATGAACAAAAAGAATAAACACGCAGTGATTAAGTTTCAAGAAAGAGGGGTCAAGCGGAACACATGGAAAGGAGCTCTCACACTGAGGGTCGGTGTGTGGCTGACAGAAGATGGTAACCGGTACGTTCTCTGTGCCCTCTCCCTCACGTGAGCAATCCAGGATGCCCAAAGGGGCAGATGCAGAGAAGTACAACATCCCTCTGTAACATGCAGGCAGAATTTGGAACTCCCTAAATCACGGATGCTTCCCATCGAACTATGCGATCATAAGGCGAGTGGCTGAAAATTCACTGAGCCCCAATCACCTCAATAGTGAAAGGAGAATGAAAATAGAGTTGTTCATTGGCTTATCAAGAGGATTATGCTAAGAGGACATATTAAATGACTGATACTCAGTACACTTAAGTGCTGCTTTTATCCTCATACTCAACCTACTGGATGGGGTGGAGAACAGCCCAGACTGAGATGGCCTGGAGCCCTGTGGACACTGGGAACATCCCCAGGGAGCCAGGCTGATTGGCTACACTTAGCCTCAGACTCTGACCCCACTCTTCTCGGTCTCTGATTGCAAGGCCATCTGATGCAATGATGTTGGAATACAGAAACAACACCCAAAGGGACCCAGTCCCTTTCAAAGGAAAAAATGCCAACACGACTTCATAAGGAAATTAATGTGAAACTAAGTTTTATTTATTTGAAAAAATAAATTCAGTTGTAAATGTAATCACACCAGGCATTCTGAAAATAACTCCATCTCCATCTGTTGGGCACCAATGAATTTCGAATTCTCAGAACACACTGTGCCATGATCTGATGCCTTGCTCACCGCCTTGCTCTCTGGGGTGCAAGTCACAAACCCGAGATATCAAAGCTGCTGTGTGAGCACCTTTGAAGACCCTGTTGGGTTATAACGGTATCGTCTTCTTTGCTCTGAATTTTCAACATTAGCTGTTTACCTCCCATTTGTTTAGTCATCCCGAAGTAAATAAACAAACCATTTCTCTCCATATTTATTCAACCATGACTTTAAAAATAAGCCACATATGTAGTTTCAAAATTCAGTTTCAACTGAAGCAATTTTTTAAAGGTTTATTTATTTATACATACAAGAACTGGGGTACAGGCCAGAGGGGTGGGTGTGAAAGGATTCACCAGACACAGTGGGGAGCAGGACAGGAGGATCTACTGAAAACACTTCTGAGGGGAGCAGTGGGGGGGCAGGAGAGGTCTGCTGCACCACGTGGATCAGCTCCTGGCCGGGTATCATACTCCTGCTGCAGTGGCTGTGGACAGCTTCATAGTGCTGCACTTTAACATGTTGCACCACAGGGAGGGTCTAAAGCAATTTTTTTTTTTTTCAGAACATGGCTGCAAGGAAAAAACTATGTAAACAACTGCCAACTGCCACGTGCTTAGATTTTTTTAAGGCTCAGTTGCTCAGCCAAACCATGGTGATGGTGGTTCCCTCTAACCCAGCAAAGGGAATACACAGAGGCTGCCTCTGAGATGTTGTGGAGATTGAGACTGAGAATGGAGACACACCAAAATGCTCTCTTCAGCGATGAAGCCCCTGGATGTAAACCAGGAAGAAGGCCCGATGATCCCTATGGGGAAAAGCTGGGTGCTCTCTGAGGTAAGAGTTAGAGACAGAGGAGCTAAAAGACAAGCTCATTAGATAGTGTCCAGTGGCTGAGCATCCCATTATAAAGATAGTAGGAGTGGACTACAGGACATTGTAGTATAGAAAAATACAACAAGGACCTCCCTGATGGTGCCTGGGTTAGCACTCAGCACTGCAAGCTAGCTGTAGCCCTTCACTGTGAGTTCGATCCCTGCCCCTGGAGGTATCCACATGGCGCAACAGACCTCTTCTGTCTCCCGCGGCTCTCCTCAGCAGTGTACTTCGATCAGTGGCTCTCCACTCTGTCTCAGTGAAGCCTCTCACCATCCCTGCACCTCTAGCCTGTAGTCCAGTTCTGTATGCATAAATACACAAATCTTTAAAAAATAAAGAAAGAGAAAAATACAACAAAAACAGACTTGGAATAAACAAGCAACATTAAAATGACTAGCCTTATCTATTTTCTTTCTACAAATACACATCCATGGTTGCATGTGTATTTTTTAAGCTGGATTATAATTAGATAGTTTGTACACTATTTTTTCACTCCTATTCATGTATACGAAAAACACTTTGATCTAGCCCACTGAGTCATTCATCAATTCATTAAAACATATGTGACTGAAGATCATTGAAAAGTTCATTCATTCATAAGGCATCTTTTTCACTTATGATACAGAGATGTATAATCATTAGCCGTGTTCATGATGTAGTGTTGAGGTCTTTCTTTGTGCTCGGTGCACTGATTGAAGATCCACAAAATTTTTTTACAAAGTTCACAATCAAGATGTGGGGCTACAATTTCATTTTTTGAAATCCTTAAGTCAGAGTGGAGACATAATCTGAGCCCAGAAATATACAAAGGACTCATCCATGAAAGTTATCTAAGCACCCCTAATTCCATAACAACTTTTCAGCACCCCAACACCCAGGAAAACAATCTGAAATTTTTTTTTCTTTGCACTTATGGCTCAGTGACTTACATCGTACTTAATTGTGTTATGTAATTACAATGGCACAAACGACTGGCATAAACATATCTAGTGACTCTAATAAACTCTCCACCGGTGGTAGGAACCAATAGGCATTGGGACAGAAGTTAAGAGCCTGCAAGCCAGCAGATAATAGGGTCGGGACACTGTCAGTATGTGGAGAGGGAGTGTTGAACTAAGTTATTCTGATGAGAGGGTTCTAAGGAAGTTGTATAGGCATCAGCCACAGTTATCAAGGTCCCCATGTTCCAGCCTCTGGAACTAAACAGTAAGGAGGTAGGAAGAGAAGGACAAGTCTATATTCAGCATTCTATCTCTACATGGTACAGCAAGAATTTGATGTTTTTGAAAGCTTAGCAGTGCCAACCTGTGAATCCCAACCTTCAGAATGAAGAAAAGACTTTAACTTTGGAGTAGCCATGTGGTTTAACTCATCTGCAGGGAGTCATCTTTTTTGGTAAAGAGCAACATACTTTCTGTTTCTATCACACTTGAATAGCAATAATTTACATTGAAGACTTTTGCATAATCCAGCAAGGAGTGATGATGTCATCTTAGCCTGAGGGAATGTCATAGGTTTCTGTTGCCCTAAAAGTAGCTAGCTAATTCCATATTGTAATGCCAACATACTTTCTCCCAAGAACCAGCAATTTTTTAAGTAATGTGCCTAGACAAAGTGCTAGAAAGCATTAACAATGCATTCATTAGTAAGACAGCTAATGTATTTAATGATCCTTAATCACATAATGAAATGCTTGCTATGAATGCTTTATTCCACAACCTTTTCCACACATTATTTATTGCTAATTAGTTACTGAAGACTAGTGAGCATTATCTTTTGATGAAAAGGAATTACACAAAAGAACTAAAGAATTACATGATCAGCAATCCTCTGATTTAATAACACGTTGTTAAATTTTACGTATCTGAAACCTTAGCTATATGATTTTTCTCCTCAACACAGGTTATTTTGTCTAAGATATTATTACCATGTGTTTATATATGGTCCAGTTCTTGTATTTATCTATTTTCCATTTAAAACAAAAAAGCTCTGGGGCACTTTAGCCTGGGGCTATGTTGTTGTTAGCCACTTAAGAATTCAAATTCTGACTGGGATTCTTTGTAAAAATGCAGACATTCTGCTTAGCTGGTCCAGTTTAAAATGCGATGTGTATGTGTGTGTAGAAAGAGATGAGGACATGTAGCAGGAACTATAATATTGTATATGTATCACATGTGTCATATATGTACACATATGTGTGCGCATACATACATGCATGTGGTGTGTCATTAAGTGGCTTCTGAAATAATGCTCTCCTTTACCAGTGTTCTTTGTTAATGGCTCCACCATTCATAGAAGCAGACAAGCCAGAACTAACAGAGGCATTTCAGATACCTCTCTATCCACATATTATATTTAATGAGAAGTTATAGTTAGAATAGGTAAGAATGTTACCTAGCATTTTTTTTTAAATCACTGTTCTGAGCCCTCCCTGGTGGTGCAATGGGTTTAAGTGCAGCACTCTGAAGCTCTCCACAGCCACTGCAGCACGATTTTGATGCCCGGCCACAGAGGCGATCCACATGGTGCAGCAGGCCTCTCTTGACCTGACCACTGCTCCCCTCAACAGTGTATTTTGGTAAATCAGCCTGCTCTGTTTGCCACTCTGTCTCTGTTGTATCCTCTCATACATTGCACCTCTGGCCTGTACCCCAGTTCCTGTATGCATGCATGCATGCATGCATACATACATACATAACATCAATGGCATAGATAAGTAAATAAATAAATAACATAAATAAATAAAATCATTGTTCTACTTTTGATCTAGTGTCACCATTTTTCCTGGACACGTGTCTACAGACTCAGTTTCCTTCAAAAATACCAAATTTAGCAGCCTCTTCTCACTTCTTAACAACTTGTTCTGTTACTTCCCTATTAGATACATTTTCTGATCAATGAAAAAATTAGAGCAGCTTGTGCATGGTGATGAAGGTGAGAGCAGGGAGGTGCTGCAGCCCTGAAAGGGAGGCAGGCAGCTTCTTAAGTCTCATTTTGGGGAAGCAGGTGCCATCAGGTGACTATAGTAAATAAGAAGAGAAAACCAAGGCTCTGTGAATGTCTGATTTCTCACGTTATAGGGAAAGCAAGTTCTAATATTACAGCATTCTGCACATAGAAACCTACCGGCAGTCATGCTCTGCAGGAGGCTGCAGGACACCTTCATAAAACACATGTTGAAGCCATCCACCCAGCATGCTTTGGGAGAGGCCTGGGTGGACACATAGGCTGATGCAACAGGTGATGGTGATGAAACAAAGCCACGAGGCTGGGCCCATTTATCTTCAAATAGTGTCTCTGCAGAAGAAAATTCGAGCACACCAAGAAACCCCAGAGATGCACAGGCCACACACCACTGGGAGAAGGAGCCAAGGAAAGAGGCCTTAGGAGAAACTACACCTTCCACTGGAACTTCCAGCATCAGCAACTAGAGGAAAGAGAGCCTGCTGTTCCAGCTGCCCAGCCGGTGATCTCTTGTTAAGGCAGCCCTAGCAAAAGCAGTACACATGCCCCCCATCCCTGGGAAGGCCTGCTGTTCTTTCCTCTAGCTAGCACACTCTGCTTTTTGAGGCAAAACAATATAGAAAAGAATAATTTGCACACTGGAAAACATTTAGGGCTGCGAAAATCTCACAGGAAAGCATGGTAGCAAGAGATTTGCAGCAATTAAACTTTAAGAAGCCTCCCTAGATCCTCCTGTAGTGCATGCACATCTCAAAGGCAAGGCTGACAAACACATCCCCTGAAGCCACCCCGCTAGGAAAGTGCCTTCTCTGCTCCCTCCTGACTCAGCTGATAACCTCTTATCTCCACTGAGCTCCCACTGGGGACTCTGTCAGCAGCGGCTGGGTTGAAACTGTAATGCACCATACTGAAGGTAGCGATCTCAATGTGAGGGAGAGAAACCCAACGGTTCTAAAGACCTTGTATTACCTGCACATTTAAGGCAAAATTTAGTCATACAATCCTCAGACAGAGGCATATTTTGTCCTAAGAATCTGATCTCACATGTGAATTACTGAGATACCAAAGAACTGGTTAAGGAATTAACTTTATGTGGAACTTAACTCATCACTATCATTATCCAGGGCCACCTGATCTTCCAGTGACCCGGGTTCAGAGATGGTCACTGTCTTCCAGGGGAGCCTGAGATGACCCCTGGCTCTGCAAAGTGTAAGATACAAGTTTCCTGCCAGGGCGATTGTGGGCTGGCAGTCCTTCAACAGAATGTACAGCTTGTGATGTACAAGATTCATTGCAGACTAAAGAATCAAAGAAAAGCTACTTATCTGTGGCCCTTTCTGATTTTTCCCTTGCAAGTTTGGAATTCATTTTTTAGTCCAAGTGATAGCTGGAAGTTTGGAAGTTTTTTTTTTTTTTTTTTTTTGTTTTTTATTTTAAAAATTTATTTACTTGTGCATACAGAACTGGGGTACAGGCCAGAGGCTCAAGGGCAGTGAGAGGCTTCACCAGAGGCAGAGTGGGGAGCAGAACAGGCAGATCGACGAAGTACACTGCTGAGGGGAGCAGCGGGCGGGTCAGGAGAGGTCTGCCACACCATGTGATCACCTCCAGAGCAGGCGGGAATCGAACTCATGCCGAAGCGGCTTTAGATTCTCAGTGCTGTGCTTTAACCTGCTGCGCCACCAGGGAGGGCTAATATCTAGAAGTTTTTAAATGGAAGGCATTTGGATTTCTGTCTATAGAATCACTTTGCTTGTTTGGAAGGTGTGGTGTCTGATTAAAAAAAAAATAGGTATTTACATATCAACCTAAATGTGTGTGGATTGTGAACAATTATTTTTGCCACAGCCCTTATGGCCTTCAGTCCACTGTGTCCTCTTCAAAAGACACCTGAAGGAACATTGATCACACTGGAGATTTTGTGGCCCTAGAAAAGATTTTGAGATTCCCTCACTGCCACCAAACTGGAGGCCCAATGATAACAGCATCACCTGTAAATACAAACATTGCAGCAAGTAAAGTGATTCTAGAATGCAGATAAAATCTAAAGTTTGGCTTAAGGCAGGTCCCTCGGGCACTGTCCTTCCAGTCACCAAAATCGGGCACTCTTCTAAAAGGTGGCATATTGTCTCAGCAGCAAGCTAACTGCAGAGTGATTTCCCTTTCTAAAAAGCACCTATGCATTCTAAAAAGGGGTATTAAATTAAGCCAGGATTGCTGGCCTATTATTCCCCATAGTAGGAATCTACATATTGCCTTCCCCTAATATGTTTCAGGAAAATACTGAATGAGAATTGAGGTGACCGGGAATAAGAATTTTCAGACAGGGCTGACACTGAACTAGAAAATGGGATTTTCATTTTGTGCAGAAGAGGGGAAACAGACAAATCATCTAATTCTATACTAAACTTGAAGTCGGTCCTTGCATGGAAGGTGCGCCTTGTCTCGTAAATACAGCAACCCCATAACTAGAATTTTCCTGTTCTAACTTAGATTTAGGCATTTTTATTCTTGTAGGAAATGAATATATGCTGTTGAATAAATAGCTGTATCTATAAATTTAATTTAATTTTTATGTTTGAGAATTTCCACATAAACACTATCCCAGGAAATAATACTTGGTAAAATTAGGTGTTTTTATTCAGAAAATATGTGTTCACAACCAGAAAACAAGCAAAACCATCTGACCTGCTTAGTATAACTGAGATAATACAAGGGACCTACTTTGCATTCTATCAACTGAGAGGAGGCTCTTGTTTTGCCATCTCGGTTATGAAAATGACACTGGGAACATACAAAGATTAATAAGATAACTCAGCACTCATCTTAAGGAAGTGTTGGATAAAATTTGGCTATTTCAGCTGACTGTGTGACTGGTAGTCCTGATTTTCAATCTGGTTGATATCTGTGACATGTTGAGATGAGCAAGATCAACTTCCTGGCGGCAATGATAAAATAAGGAGATGGCAATTAGCAATACTGACCACACAGCCAAAGGCCAGGGAGAAGCCCACTTGCCCTGAAAGTCTTGGTGCCCCACCTCAGCCAGCACACATGCCACCCTGTCTGATTTGCCGTGCTTACTCCCACAGACATGTGTCAGATGTCCTCTGTCCACGTGGACTTGGAAGCAGAAGTAAGACCTTCAACCATTTTCCTCACAGGTCCCATCACACCCGTCACTTTGTGAGTCATGCTCCAGACAACAGTGGTGCCAAGTAGCTCACTAAAGCTGAACCATGTGGTTCTAACCCCCAGAATTCCCCCCGATTAAGCATCAGTAATGGGTGAGGGACATGTTTATCTTTCCTAACCACACATTCCATTTCTAGCATCTAGACTGCCACCTAGTTCGCCCTTCCATTCTGGAATGTCTCTGAATTTCTAATGCCCCTCCCCTCCATATTCTTCTCTACCTAAATTCTAACCCAAATTCCCTCAGTATTGCATTAATTAATCTCCTTAGAATCCAGTTCATGAACTTTTCTCACTATCTGGGCCCCTCTTTTGTTGAATTCAAATTACTTATCAACATCTAGATCTGCAGTATTTCTCACATTCTCACAATGCTGTCTCCCTTAGAGGAGGCAATTTGAATAAGCTTCTCCATCTGAGGAGTTTAAAGCACAGACATCCTACATGAGGACCATGGGAACAACTGGGAGCAAGACATGGAGACCACCATCTAACTGGGCAGAGTCTTCACCTTCACTGAGCTTTACAGTCCTCCCCACAGAAGCCATTTACCAATGCAGTTGGTTGTCCAAGTATTAAGGCCCCCACTTTAAATATATATAACTTTAATGTGCCAACTGTACCACAATAAAACTAAAAAAACAAAATGCTGAGTATTGGAATGCAGCAGGGAGTCTATAGATTGGGAAAGGAAATAGAGTCCATATACATACATGAAAATGAAAATGAAAAAGAGACAGAACACACTCAGGGAACCATCAGCAGAGGGCAGGCAGTGAGCTGAAAAGCCACCTCTGTCCCATTTACCAGAATTCCAGAGAACCAAGATGTCTGGGTGCTTCAAACTTCCCAGGACATTCACACCTGAAGCCCAGCCTCATCCCCCACTGCCATTATCGCTAGTACAGAAGCAGAAAACCTGTTCTGTTCTACTTCCCAGCTCTTCACAGCACCCTACTGCAGTGCACCTTAGGCCAAAGACATGCCAAATAATGTTGTACACTCCCCCTTTGCTGGGGGTTTCTCCAGCCTCAGAAATGACTCCCAAAGGCGGCCACAACTGCTTCCCTGCAACCCCTCACAAGGCCACAGAGCCCTATAAGCAAGGGTGTTGTCATGGCAACCAAGAGACAGCCAGGAGCTGAATGGATCTTATCACCCCACAAGTTGTGCTTCAAGTCTCCCATCTCATCACTCTTTCCATCTGACAATCTGCATCATTAAGAGGGGCTGGAGAGTAATTAATTACAAACTGTGTTCCCTCCACTCTGAGTTTGGTCAGGCCAGCCTTCCTCTAAGGATGAGTAAGAGCAAGTTTAGCTGCAAGGTCTGAAAATGAAGATAGGGATGCGAGGGAGGATACTAGAGAGAGACCCAGAGAGGGACAATCCTAGAGGTCACTTCACTCAATGCCCTCACCGCAGCTCTCTGTACAAGCATGGTGATGAAAAAACATGTGGTGTAGCATCTGATTGCCCTTTTCAAATTCCCAGAAGGAAGCAATACGAATCAGCAATGTCCCCTGGAACACAGAGGGAAGCCTCCCAAGACAGAAAGCTGGCCAAGGTCTCAGGGTATCTCTTTCTCCCCTGGTTCAGGCAAGGTAGAAAACTGCACCCAGAAAACTGATATTAAGTCCCTTGATGACAAGTTATTTTAATACAGAACCCATTTTGTATAATTTAATAAATTTTAAGTTGTATTGTATTTTTTGTTCTGCTTTTCCTCTCACTATTGTTCATTAAAAAAAAAAAAGTGTCCCATTTGTCGAAGACAAATAGATTTCTCTTTCCATGACTCAGCCAGGAAAGCTTTAAGGTTCATGTTTTCCTCTAGTGCCCTGCAGTGACAGCATTAAGGATGGATGCTTTGGTCAAACAGGGTGTTGGGGAAGGGATGATCTCTGTCCCTCATCCTTCCAGGCAGAGGAAATAACAGATTTGGCATCCCAGAGAGTGACAAATTGGTGTGACCTCACCTATGTCTAAGCAGGAGGGACGGCAGAAATGTTTAATAGCAGTGAGACATGATTCAATACAGTGGGTGAACTGGCTAATACCATCTCGTTAAACAAGGAGTTTAGGTTTTGTTTTAAGAGGTATAGGTAGCTACTTAGTCTTAGTTTAGGCCACACCAGCAAGGCAAAGAATGCAGTAACAACTGACCGGGTTTTCATGAGGTCCTGAAGGTAAAGAACAAACAGGCTATCTTAAAAGAGCTCACCAAACACATTGCTGGGTACACTTGTCTTTAATGTATTGTATGGAGCAAAATCTGCTTTCCTCCTCTTACACGTAAGAACAGAGAGATCCCGACTGTGTGAGTTTCAAGTGCACCCCAGGGAGAGGGTTAACTGGACATATTGAAGATTTGAGTCAAGGGATTGAGCTGCTAGGGTACAAGTGTCACAAACGAGGGAGGAATCTGCTCATTTCCTTTCTTCCTTGTCTCAAAGAAAAGCAACAGAATCTGCTCTGAAGTCCTGGGCTACAGATGGTGGAACAGCACAGCATATGTTCTGCAAGTGCTTCCAAGAACCACCTATATCTTGGCACTTAAATACTTCATGAGAGAGAAAATGTGCTGATAATTCATATATTCAATATGCATTCATGTGTACATCACACACACACACACACACACACACACACACACACACACACACCACTGTTCTGCGAACTATACCAGTGAAACTTAACTCAGAAGCCTTCTTCTCTTTCCATGCCTCTCCTCCTCTTAAAGTCTTCTCATACTCTGTTCCTCCAGTCTTTATTCCTTTTTTTGGAAAGAACTCTATAATCAACTAAAACTCTCCAGAAGCTTCATAGGGAGACTTACACTAACTTCCATAATATGGAATGAAAATGTGTATACTGTTCTTAGAAGAAAACATAAAATGCATTCGAACGGGGGTTCCTATCATTGATCTCATAGTATATAGTTCAATTCCTAGTTTTTGAATACCTAAAGCTAAGTATGCAAATATAAGTACACCATTGTTTACAGTTCCTATGAATACCAGTATTTGTGCAAGAAATACACCAAAACATCTCCTTGTATTTTCCCTGTGTTTCAAACTCTGGTTTCAATCTCAGGAGCTCTGGTAAACGGGATGGTGGTCACCATCTCACCACACAAAAGCAAATACAGAAAGTGATCCTGAGCATACCTTTCCCATCCAGGTGGGCACAGAGGACACAGGATGGCATTAAACACCTATGACTTCAGCTTTGTGACTCTAATTACAACTCTAAGAACCAGTGTTATTCAGTCAACATAAAATTCCATTACTCTACCGTTGTTATTTCAGGAAGGACTTGTAGCAGGTCTGCATTATCCATGTAACTGAATAGATGATCTCTTCTGTCTGCGACCTCCTCTAGAAAACATCCCATAGACCCATCTGCACCATCGTTACATTTATTGTTTTTAAATAGGCAAGACAGCAATTGTGCAAACCTCTGGCTGTGTCAATCCTTTGCTGGTAAACACTTACCAGCACAACCGTACATATGACGACCTCCCACCCCCCACACTGACATACATACCTACTCTATGCACACACCATACAGACCCATGTATTCACTTTCTCCCTAAGACATCCAGAGCTATGCCCATTCCCACACAGATGCATCTGTACTCATAAATGCACACCCTGTATGCAAACACAATCCCCCCATATATTTATTCATGTGTTTTATAAACAGCTAAACCTTGCTAATTCACAAGCCTCTTTGGCTGGCAGATTACTGGAGTGTGCAGATTAGAACTAAAACAAATGATTACAAAGTCAAGGATAGCCCATTGCCAAACACATTCTGTTCTTTTGCTTAGCGTTGTAGTTTTGCTTTAATTTATGGTAATCCTACCCACGCTGCAAGTTAACGTACTGCTGGTTCATAAATGGAGTGCAATCTACTACTCCATTTTGGCTAGGAAGAAAGAGAAGACCGCCAGGTTTTTTAACGATGCTTTAAAAAACGAAAATTACAGTTTTGCTACATATTAATGTGAGAATAGTTGAGATTCCTCACTATACATATATATGTGTGGTACATGTGGACAAATATATAAACTCATAATGAAGTCCCAGTTCTGCAAGGATTCTTAGAACAGATGTTGAGTTTAATTTCTCTCACAGCAGAAAATAGTTTGGTTTAATAAAAAAAGAATTTACAGGCCTCCATAACTTCATGTCCAAGGCCTATATTTTTGCCACTGTCCTTTACAACATCTCTCTCCCCTTCATTCCATATTGGACTTCAGATCACATTCAGTCCTTCTGCCCTACTATTCTGCTGCTTCTTCTTTGACAGGACCTGATCAAACTTTTTCAAAGTGACTTTCTCTATAACTGACCTATAAAACTCAGTTTAAATTCCTTAAATTAGGAGTTACAACAGAACCTCATGCCAGTGCCTTTTCCTCTAATTCCCAGTGACACTTGTTTACTCCTAAGTCTAAGGAGCCTACCATCCAAGTTCTTTCTTTAATTCCCTAATTCTTCTCCAGTGAGCTCAAATCTACATCAATATATTTATTTTTAGTAGGAATTTGTTCTTCCATGAGGAATAGGTAATCATTTCTCTTTGCCCTATGGAGAATATCAGAAAAATAGGATGTATTTCTACCAGCTGGGAAAAAAAAAAATCCTAGAATTTCTGAATCCCAAGTCGACATAAAGAATAGCATTTTTTAACTTTTATACTAACATATATTAAAGAATGTAACAGCATAACATGCATGTACAATAATGCATGGAACGTAATTGTTCAGTCAATTGAACTTTATAATTCAAAAATGCCTGTGTAACGCAGCTCAAGGTAAAGAATATTAGTCACACCACAGAAGAACCCCATCACAGCCCCTCACAATCTTTGCCTTCCACTCCAGATGGTAATAGAAAATATGTCAATCTTCTATTGCCACCAATTAATTACTAGTCCTGGAGCTTTATACCCATGAAACCATGTGATTTGTACTTTGTGTCTTGCTTTGTTCAGTCAACATTAGATTTGAAAGTCAACCATATTACTGCATGTAGTTGTAGTTCATTAGTTCTCATTACATAGCCATTGTGTAAATAAACCACAACTTATGTATTCCTCTGCTGGTAGCTGGTGGACATTTGGGTAATTAGGTACTGCATGATATTAGGAATAGCTCTGTGGCAAACATTTCTGTGCACAGCATTTGGGAAATGCACATATGAGCTTCAATAGGAAAATGGCACAGTGGGATTCCGGAGTCCTCACAGTGCACATGTAGCTGGTTCTACATACACATCGCCATCATGTCCTGAGCAGTCCCGGGACACTACATACTCAGCAACACACAACATTTTGAAACTCTCATGGCCTTTTATGATGGTGAAGACTTGGTCATGAGGGTGGATTTGATGGTAATTTTAGCAATTTTAGTGAAAGCAGGTACGTGTCACATTTTGACTACTTCACAGTCCCCTAACTTATCACACATTTGGTATTTTTTAAGTATATGGACATCACCTAATGGTAGTGAAGTTAAAGCATGTTTGCATTGTTTATTAGTCACTTCAAGAAGCTACTTCAAGTTTTTGCATATTTCTCTATTGCATTGTCTGTTTGTTGATTTATAGTTACTTTTATGACTGGCTAAATAAGACTAAATGTCTATGATAATCTGTTAACAGTGTGCTCTTGGCCATATTGCTTAGTATCTTCAGTTTTCATCTCTCTAGAGTTAAGATAATAATAGCCATCTATCAATAAATGCCATGAAATTGCTGTTAGAGTAAAATAATACAGGTAAACATACTTGTTTGACCACAAAAATGGATAAAATATATGTGTTAAACATGATTATTTTAAAAGATGCATTTCCTTTGAGAATTGCCGGTATCAAAAAGTCCGGAAACATTCGCTGTTGGTGGAATTTAACTTGACACAACCGCTATGCACAATGTGATAGTGATTCCTTTAAAAGCTAAAAAGGGAAATGCCATATGATCCAACAATGCATATTCTAGGAATTTATCTGAAGAACATGAAAACACTAATCTGCAAAGATTATGCACCTCTATGTTCACAGCTTCTCTATCCACAATAGACACGTCAAAGAACCAACATAAATGTGCACCTGTGATGACCAAATCGAGCCCTCGTGGAAGAGATACTCAATAAAATACTACTCCAATATTTAAATAAAAAGATGAAATGGTGCCTTGGGGACAGGATGGTTAGATCTTGAGTTGATTATCTTAGTGAAATGAGACAGATAGTGAAAGACAATTACTAGATGGCTTCATTCATTTGTGTAATATAAATCACCGAAGAAAACAAACAGGAACACAACAGAAATAACTCTTAGACTTTGTGAAAACTATGTACTGTAGTCACCGGAGGTTGGGGGGTAAGCATGATGATGGAGTGGGGACAATGGGGAATGTTATGTTATAGCAAAAATGGCGCTTTCGTGGGAGTATGGGGTGTGTGTGCACCCAGAAGGGTGTGAAGCTGTATTTTTAAAATGACAGTTTTGTAAACAAATGTTAAGTCAACAGAATGTGATTAACAAATAAAAATAATAAATATAAAGATGTTAAGTAAGACAAAGTGTAAAGATGATGGATACTCTATACACCTACAGCCTACCCTGAAAAAGCCTTAGCTTATTATTTTTATAAATATTTATGTATTTATTCATATAGAACTGGGGTACAGGCCAAAGGCTCAGGGGCAGTGAGAAGATTCACCAGAGACAGAGTGGGGAGCAGAACAGGCAGATTGATGAAGTACACTGCTGATGGGAGCAGCAGGCTGGTCAGGAGACTTCTGTTGCGCCATGTGGGTCAGCTCTGGGGCGGGAATTGAACTTCACTGAAGTGGCTATGGCCCACCTGCAGTGCTGTGCTTTAACCCCCAGCACCACCAGGGAGGGCCTTAGCTTGGTTATTAACAAAAATCAATTTGATGACTCACTGTAGATATGAATTTACTACATCTCTGATATGAGAACTGTCTCCACACCGAGCTTCAGGGATGATGAACCACTATAGCTTAAAGACCTCCCTGGTAGCCTAGGGAGTAAGTCTCAGTGCTGTCAACACTGTGGGTTGAGTTTGATCAGCCAGAGACTTCTGCAGTCTCACCTGCTGCTCCCCTCAGCAGTGTATTCCAGTAGATCTGCCTGCCCTGCTCCATTCTGTATCTGGTAAATTCTCCCATTCCCCATACCTCTGGCCGACACCCCAGTTCCTGTGCCCACAAATAAAATAAATCTTAAAAGAAAAGAAATTCCAAGAATGATCTTATTTGCAAAGCCCCTGTTGCTACTCTGTACCTCTACAAATGATGACAAGTAAGAAGTATTTTTGAAAGTTTTTTTTTTCTCTTTCTCAGATGCCTCAGAGACCACCTCTTGCCCTCTACAAGCCTCAGTCAGGATCCTGAAGCCTTGGACAACATAGCTCTCAGTCTGACTCTCTGCCACCTGGCTCAGGTCGGCAGTGACGTGCAGAACAGCACAGGAATGTCTGTGTGTTTACAGACCCAGACTTTTTCCTGGTGCTTACAGAATCTCCCTCTCTTTTTCTGGTTCACTCTCAGATGATGGGGAAAGGGATTGTTTTTTAAAAAAACACCCTATCTTTAAAAGGCTAGAAAGAGTTGACACAAATGGAAATGACTTGGTGACAACTGCAGTATCTCAAAAAATTGGTTTAAAGGAAATACATACATGCATATTTAACTACATGTGGACACCAGGAAAATGTTCTACCACTTCAAGGAACATATAACACTGAACCAGGGGAGATTTTAAGATGATAAATGGAAAGCTACACTGACTCTATTGATGCAGTAAAGTTAGAGAAATATGAATTGACTTCTGAGAGTATTGCTATAGTCGACATCTTTGCAACCCCTCAACACTGCACAGCCTTAAAAAACAATACCCCACAGAAAAAATGCACTAAAAGAGGACTGAAGTGGTCTAACCCCCTCCCTGTCCCCACCCCTGGCGTCAATGCATTTTTCTTTTTTAACTAAGCAAAGTTTGGCACCTACACACACAAAGACATATAAAATATGTTGCTGAAATCCTGATGCCCAAGATGATGGTGCCAGGAGATGCAGCCTTTAGGGATGAATAGGTTGTTACTGCTCTTATAAAAGACCCTACAGAGTCCTGTGGTGCCATCCAAAGTATGAGGGCACAACGAGAAGACCCTCCCTATGAACTAACAGAACCTCAGCAGACACTGATCTTGAACTTGATCAAGACGACCTCCCATCATTTAGAACCACAAGAAATAAGCATCTGCTATTTATAAGCCCTGAGGCTGCCGTGTTTTGCCACAACAGCCCTAATGAAATGAGATGAGCACTGGACACACTGAGGTTAGATGTTAGAGGTGAACCCCAGAAAAAGATAAAAGGCCTCCTCCAAGGTGCTGGGTTCTGCTTGGCATCTAGGGAGATGTTTCCCATGGAAAAATTAGGGAATAGTATATTTCTTCAGGGTCCCTATGGGGGACTCTACCACGAAGGAATTGTGCCCAGAGAGAAGCCTTACTAAGTCTCTGACAGTCCCGCCCACTACAGACAGTGCTCCCTCATGCAGTCCAGCACCCTCCTCACCTCTGCACAGGCCACACCAGCACAGGATGAGGGCTCCATTCTACTCTCCCTGGAATTCCAGGAAATGGGCCTCCCTGGTAACACAGGGGTTAAGTCTCAGAGCTATCACTGCTTTGGCCTGAGTTTGATCCCCACAGGGAGATGACCTATATGGCGCAGCAGGCCTGTCCTGCCTCGCCTGCTGTTCCTCTCAGCAGTGTACTTCAGTAGATCCACCTGTTCTGCTCCCCACTCTGTCTCTGGTGAATCTTCTCACCTCTCATACCTCTAGCCTGTACCCCATTTCTTATCTTCATAAATAAGTAGAAATAAATCTTTAAAATAAATTAAAATAATTCCAGGAACTGATTTATTTGCAAAGGCCTATGGGGTTGAGGCTGAAGTTACCTTGGAAACATCTTGATGATGAATGGGAGACATTTGAATGTAAATTTGAGGGAATGAAACACAGTGTTAGCTTAAGAATTCCTTGTCTATTTGTTTTGTGTCTTTTTGAATGCAAGGCCCTCATTTCCAGGGCTCCAGGAGCCGGCAGTCCTCAGCACTGTGCCCCTTCACACGGGGCACACACACGGTGCAGGCACCCATGCCAGACAAAGCATCACATTCTAAAACCCCTTCACACCGTCTTTTCCTACAAAATTGTGCAGAGGTAGCTATAACTAGATTCCATGCCCCATTCTCGCTGATAGTTTATTTTGGCCTAATGATACTTTACACTTTTTGAACAAACACCATGCCTCTTGGCACAGAAAAGAGCCTCCTCTGGCGCTGCCACAGCATGCTCACCGTGTTGTCTAGAGGGAACTAACATCACCTTATTTAAAATATGGGAACAGAGGGGTCATCAAAGGTGGATAGCAGGCCATTAATGACCCAGAAACCTCATTTTCCATGTAGTAGGAAGTGAAAAATCAGAGAATAATCCAGGTTGTCCTTGAGTGTCGGCCAAGCTCAGGGGCACAGAGAAGGCTTTTTGGCAAGTTTGTGATCCACTGATCCCTGTCTGTCGACCCTTAGGCTGCACCCCTAAGCAATCATACGCCATGACGACGTTCTTGCTGAGATGTCAACAACCCTCCTTCCCATACATCTCTTCTCCCTTCCGTAGGTCTCTTTTCCATAGAACACCTGTATTTCCAAGAAAAGTTTTGCGGCATCAATTCCTATTTCTCCTCTGCTATCAAAATAGAAGCACTGTTGCCACATGTAGTAATGTTCCCCAGAAACTAGGTAGGGGGAGAGGAGTGTGAGCATCTTCCTGGTTAGTAACAGATGCTATCTAGGAAGTAACAAAAGGTTAATGGAGGACAACAGTGTTAGGCAGGTTCAAGGTGACCCCTAAGACTTCCTTGGAATATCTTTAAAAAACAGCATAAAAAATAGCAAAGGACTATGCTTCGCTGAGTCCTCCATTCACACCAATGGTAATCCCTGGCCAGGAGTAATGGCACCCGGGGCCAGCTCTCTGGAACTTGGCGTCATCGCACCAAGCCCCTCAGTCATCCCTGGCTCTGCAGTCGATTGTCCCCATATGTCCCGTTATGAAGACCAGCTGGATAACTGGACTCGCATCCGTTAACCTCTACTGTAATCACTGTGTGTGATCCCAATAAAGTTAAGGACCTGGAGCTTCCTTTTACCAGAGTCCAACCCAGCTAATGAGGCTATCCTTTCATTTGTTCTTCTTTAATGAAAGTCTACACATCCATTCTCGAGGGAAGAAACAGTGCCGGCTCCACTACCCAAGACCCCAAGTTGTTTCGTGAATATGAGGTTATTGCACACCATGTTGTGTAGCATTTTCACTTTGTTTGACCCCACCCACCCACCCGGTTTTCAGTAATGAAGAAAAGGAATGAGGTTTTATTCACTTTGATCTTCAAACTTTAGTCAAACTCATGTCAAGATGAATAAAACACACTCCTACCTTATGGACTTTTGAAATATATTTAGAAAATAATTGAAGATAGAAGTATGTGAAAATTAGATATGTGTTAATTTGTTCACTCACTCATTCATGATATAGTTATTGCACTACTACTTCATAGCAATTATTGTAAATATTATTTATTTTATTTAATCTACTCACTTTTGGAACTTCTAATCTTATGATATACTTATTGAACCTCAAGTAAGTATTGATATATAATGAGAAATCAACTCCTGAATATTTTAAGTATCTCATTATCAATGGCATACATGTCCATTCATCATAAAAAATCAACATATTAAAACAAACACTATTATAGAATCTTATTTATCATCCTTCATTTGATCAGATCAGGTGTGTCATACCCACATGTTCCTGAAGGAATTGCTGTCAGCAAGTTCAGTTACAATTTTTTCCTACTGAGATTTCCCAGGAATTAGAGTTTACTCTACTGACCCCAAAGACATCACCACTGCATTGTGGTGGGAGAAAAAGCTGTCATGGCCGTGTTCTTAAGTGTGAGAGAGTCTCGGCTAGGCTGATCTCATGTTCTGGAAGAAGGCAGGGAGGCCCACACTGAGGTCCAACCATAGGGCCAGTCTTGATTCTTAGCATCCAGCTTGGCAGATCTCACAGGCAGGAGTGTCCTGCTGCTATAAGAGACCCTCTAGGAGCAGGAAGCCAGACCTTCCAGTGGAAAAGACCAATAATCAATCTCCCAGTGGCCATCCCCTGGCATGCCAGGCCCAGAGAAACAGTTTTATAGGACACTAGTCACTCATTGATTGTGTCAAATTAAAGCAGGCTAATCAGAGTTGACAGTGATTCATTCAAAGCAAAGCCTTGGGAAAAGTCAAAGCTGGGCCTGCTTTTCCTCTTCTGGAAGCAATGTGGGCTTCCCTACAGTTTGTTTTTTTTTTTTTTTTTTTTTTTTCCGATAGATTAGAAATGGAAGGAAAAGCAGCTTTGTCAATAATCAGTGAAAGGATGATGAATGTGTCTCCTCAGGCCCTACCTTGACTAAGTGGCACAATCCAAAACCACTCTTGTGTCTAGTCGGGCTACCCACAAGACACATGCCCTAACTTCAGCATAAAGCACGGGGGCTTCTCTCTGAAATGCAGCTCCCTCTGATCTCCACCATGCTCTGTTCCACCTCCTCTCCAAAGCCCATCTCTGCAGTGAGACCTTCTCAAGGCCACTACATGAGCACTCCTATGCATGGGCTCCTGTCTGTGAACTTGCTGTGTTGCACTTCAGCTACTAAAGCTGCCACTTTCTAGCACCAGCTGTGGGCAGGCTGTCCTCTCGCACAAGCACACATTTTCAAGAGTAAAAATTTGGATTCATGAGTAAAGCACAGCACTACAAAGCTGTTCACAGCCACTGCAGCACAAGTTCAATCCCTAGCCAGGGAGGTGACCCACATGGTGTAGAAGACCTCTCCTGTCCCCCCTGTTGATCCCCTCAGCAGCGTACTTTCAGTTGATCTGCCCGTACTTCTTCCCACTCTGTCTCTGGTAAATCATTTCAGCACCTGCACCTCTGGCCTGTCACCCAGTACTTGTATGCATAAATAAATCTTTAAAAAAAAAAAAAACTGGATTCATTTCCTAGGGGGATGTAACAAATGCACATATCAGGCACCTAAAGATAACAGATGATATTCCCTCACAGTTCCAAAGATAGAAGTCAAGGTCAGCGCATCAGCAAAGGCTACTCCCTCTGAAGGTCCACTGTGTGACTGTGTGTGACCCTTAGCGCTCTCACATCACCCAGTTCCACTCCCCCCTCACAGGGTATTGGCCTCTGTGGCAATGTCTGCTAGAGTCCTGCTCTCATCTTAGAAGGAGTCATACCACATTGAGAGTCCCCTCTAACACAGCATGACCACTCCCAAACCAACTGCATCTGGAAACGCCCTCTTTCCAAATAAGGTTATAATCTGAGGTTTTAGGCACACATAACTTTGGGGGGGATATCTTCTAATCCAGGGTAGAGCTATACAGCCACCCTACTTTTAATGATTAGTGTCACCCATTTACTAGTAGAACTGAAGGGCTCGGGATAAAGATGACACTGTCTTTGTGGAGTTTTCTCTGTGTGATGTGCTGAACTCTGCAAGGGCCACTTTCTTCACTGACTCATAGACTGAAGGCAATAGAAGTATTCTTCCTCTACATCTTGGTTCTACTGAGAGAAACAGAGAAAACCAATCACTTTGTAATGGTAATTGCTTTTGACCTGCTCTTCTGGGAGGCCACTGGTAGGTACAGTGGAGTTCACTTAAGCAAAGCTTTAGTCTAAGAGATCAGGATTAATTAAGGCAGGGAGGGAGGGGAGAGGAAGCAATCATGGAGAAGTCTCATCTTAAAGCATGGGAAATGTCAAGTTGGATTCATTCTGTGTAAAGGTCAGCCTGAACATGCCAACCTTTTTAAATTTCATTTGAAGGACTTTGTTTAAAATACCATGCTACAAATTTGCTCAAAAACCATTCACTCTGGGGAAGACTTTTATATGACTACTAAAGGCAGAGATACCACATTAAAAAGCAAAACTGTGTGTGTGTGAGAGAGAGAGCACATATTCCAAATTTCCAGAGAAACAAGTAAAAGAACACATGAAACTTTTCACTATCAAAGAACACACTCTGCTAGAAGAGACCCAAACAAACAGCAAAGAAATAAAATACTACTAGCCTTGAAGTCAGGAAACTTGATTTCCAGTTAGTTCCACTTTGCTATTTGCTGACTTCGGAATATTCAGCAAGTTAAGACATCTACTTTCTCTAATAAGTAGACAAGCTTAGCTTATACTCTATAAAAGATTGCTTTGTAAAACAAAATAAGATCTTAGGAGCAAGATACTGTGAGAAATCATTAATCACTCCACAAATATTTGTGAGTATTTTGAGATTTCCAGAGGCGCAGTTATATGTCATGCTCATGATTACCAAAGTTACATCCAAATATTGTCTGCCATTTTGAAATAAAACAAATTGGTTCTTGAATAAGGTCCTAAGGGATCAGCCCAAATTGGTTGCCTAGGATAAGAGGCATTTAACTAAAGGTTACACAGAATTGAAGACTGCAATCAGACATTTAAAAATAGAGTTGTAAGGCAGATCTAGTCAGTACATCAACAAACATGTTGTTTGAACACCTATTATGTGTAGGTATCTTCACAACGGAAGAATAAACAGCTGAAAAAGGATTTAGTCATCCTGACACTAGGGAATATTAGATGCAGCCGTATACTACCATAAATAGATAATAATAAGCAAAACACAAGATTTCCTGTGAAGACCACAGAGACATGGATCAGTAAGATGGTGTGATGTCAGGCCAAGGACACACCACCGGGGGAATGCTCAGAGCAGCTCAGGCAGTGGGGGAAGCCAGCTGTAACAGACATTTCCCTGACAATTTTTCAACAGACACTTAAATGCCTTGGATGGAGTAGAGGTTGGAAGGTATGAGTGAAGGGGTGGGCGATAAGTATGTTTGTTTCAAAGGGCATTATCATTTTAATAACTCCACATCGTCATCTATAATATCCAGTCTGGCCCCTCTTGTTACTATGAAATAAAAGGACATAAGAGGAAGCCTTATTTCAGAGATACTATCTTCTGTTATTTCAAATAGGAAAAAAGGATGAGTAGATAAATCTTGAACCCACTTATCTTTGGGGTGTTACAGACACTTGACCAGTATCCCCACTCCAGACAAATGGACCTATCCACTCCCCTTCATCTCCCTATTAACAATATACATGCACAGAAATATTTCTGTTATATGAATGTACATGCATGCAAGTGAATATTAAATGTATACCTGTGGATCCAGAGCTACGCTAGGATCTGCAAGGAAATAGGGAAAAGGAAAATAAACAACTTGAAGCTGCAAGAGGAAGTAAAAAATGCAGGATGGAATTTAGAGTGGAAGAATGGGTGCTCCATTAGGAGATGGGAGGGGAGAAAACGATCGGACTGAAATTAGCTGCATTGGAACAATGCTCTCTAAAAAGTGACCTATTGGGAGAAGGGAAGATCATGCCCCTTCAAGGAGAGACAATCAGCTTTTGTGTGTGGTGTCAGTGTAAAAGCAGCTTCCAGCCGAGAGGAGCCCAGCCTAGCACTTGCTTTTGAGGGGAGATGGTGAGATGACAGAGCGATGAACTTTAATGGGCTATCAGATATTTGTGAATAGCATTTTCCATTTTAAATGTGGATCTGAATCCAATGCTTATAGAATGAGGGCTAAAAGCTTCAGCTCCCTCCAGCAAAGCCATCACCAGTATCGGCACCAAAAGCTCTCTGACAAGAATACACTTGATTTCCAACCAGCAAGACACTTATTATTCCATTTAAGGAAATGACATCCTGATGACCTAAAATTACCCTTGCAGGTACTGCAGAATATAGCTTCAGCAGTGTATCTATTCCAGGTTGCACAGAAAAGCTGCACTCAAGCTTTTAGAGAGGCTCTCCAGGGTGACCACACTCTCCCTAGCTCCCTGGTTAAGGCGGGGTGCATATCTGTCAACATGGACTTATCGAGGCCCCAAAGCTCGGAGAGTATGTAGGAAAGCTACTGAATATTCCACATGTATCAGACTCTGTGACAATATAAAAATCACAAAGTGTCTGCCCTGCCCTTGGGGGACACAGACAAGTCCACGGTCGGACTGCCACAGACAGAGATGGCCAGCTAATGAATTTCTGAAAGACAGGGACTTTTGCCATTCCCAGCACTCCTGTATTCACTTCCAAACACTACAGCCTGGCCAGGTTCCTGCCTGATGCTGATCACCAAGATTCCTAGGACCACTCAACCTTCCTATTTGGTGATCAACTATATCCTCATCCTATCCAAGTTCCACAGCATCCGTTACCTTCAAGTACCGGCTAATTTTCTACATGACATCTATTTCCAGGGCTGGGCAACACACTGATTCGTCTTCATATAATCTTGAAAATTCCATCTAAATTTTCTTGAGTTGTCATTTCCATTGTTGTGTCCTTAAATGTTTAGGATTACATAAAATGTTGTTCAGTTTTCTTTATGTGATTTCCTTATAGAATTTCATTCTCACAATCCCAAACAAAACATATCAAAATCTCTCCCTTTGGAACCTGTCATCAACTCTCTTTATTAGATTCTGCAAATTCTTTCAAGCTTCCATTCAAGATGGCACACAGAGCACATATATCTGCACCATACAAAGTTTCATGTATATTTACAGCATGAATTAAAATATGCAAATATTTAGGGAGTGACATTTATCATTTGTGTTGTGTGGTGACCAGCCAGGAAGGCATGGTTTTCATGAATTCAAAACTATTGAGATTTTTTTTTTTCCAGCTCCAGTAAGCTTGAATGTCTTCACAGAAAGGAGTCTTACTAGTCTAAGACCCAGCACTTGGAAAGCTACTTCCCAATTCCCAAAGCATGGGACACAGATGAGAGCTATGAGGCAGGAAGCCATCGCCCAGGGGTGTCTGAGACTCACAAAGTGAATGACTTCCCGATGGACATTAGGGATATCCAAGAGGTGTCCCAGCAGGAGCCTGGTCACATGCAAACCTGACACAGAGTAAAGTAGGGATGTTTCCTCAGAGGCACTGACAATGACCTGGCCATTCTTTCTGCTTCTTCACTTTCCCTCACCAGAGCAGGATGCCAGTGGCAAGAGGCGGGAGAAGGGAGGTATTTCTTCGTAAGAAACTTTTACTCTTCGGACTTGAGCCTGTGGCTGTTCTGTTTTGTGGTGCTTTATCATCTGGGCTTGCTGTGACAGTTCACCCCAACTTAATTACCCAAAATTAAAATGTACCCCCACCACCCATAACCCTTCTTCTCCAACCTTTGCTGCCTTCTCTGACAGGTGACCCTGCCTGAGACACCTTTGCTTCATAACAGCTGGAGAGTCAATGTGTGATAACGAAACTTGCTGCTATTTGCAAAATGGTAGGATGCCCAACCCCAGCCCCTCTCCAAGTTGGTGTAACATTTGAAGCCAGCTGGACTAGTGCTGCCTCTCCTGAGGTGACAGGAGTTTGTTCATTAACAGATGCTCTTCAGAAAGCCCTACTTTAAACAGCATGTGTGCCATGCCAAGTACAGTGAGCAGTCGCTCACAGTGCATCAGTCAATTATTGCTACAATAATTCTGTGTGACAAGCCACCTCAAGATCTTAATAGGCTACAATAGCAAACAGTTATTTCCCATGTTTTTGTGTATAAGGTATGGCTTTCCTGGGACATGATGGGCATGGCTGCAGGTCAGAAGCAGATTGTTCCAAATGTCTTCTATTCTGGGAAAGCAGATCTCTGAGAGATGCATATCCCACAGAGGGCCATGAGAGTTAGCCAAAGTAGAAAATGCTTCCTAAGTCCCAAGCCTGGAGGCTTGTCTGGTGGCCTAAGGGTTAAGTATCAACACTATTCACCACTACAGCTTGAGTTCAATCCCTGACCCAGAGCTGATCCACATGGCACAGCAGACCTCTCCCGACCCACCTGCTGCTCCCCTCAGCAGTGTACTTTAGTCAGTTGGCCTGTTCTGCTCCCCGCTCTGTCTCTGGTGAATCATCTCACCCTCCTCCCCCCACACATCCTGCCTATACCCAGTTCTTTTAATAAAGATAATAATAGTAGTAATAGTAATAATAACACTATCTTCCTGGGGAGACAAAAGGCCCAAGCTTTGAATGGATACTGTTACCACTAACTACACAAGCCCTACCACAGTCAATCCACCCACCAGATCAGCAGGGTTGGGACACCACAAGAATAAAAGTAAAGGTACCAGGAAAGGGTGGTCAGTGACCGAGGTCAGTGGGATAAAAGTGTAACCTTATGAATGATGTTATGAATGTAACAGCTGACCTTACCAGCTCTGTGGTAGTAAGCTAATAAGCATAACATATTAGTTTAGTGTTCCAAAGTTTTCCCTTCCTCCCAGTTTTAAGATTATACATTCATGACCCTTTATAACATGGCTTCAGTTATTATACCTTGAGTTTATCAGCCTAGTCTTCAATTTTATAGTGCTGACATGACATTTTGTAAACATTCTTCTTTATCTAAATCTATGCTGATGCAAATGTTTCATTTGTGTGCATATATAGACAAATATGCATGCGTCCATATTCCACTAATGAATTATTTGTTTATTTCCTGTGTGGTATTTGAAGATAAAACAAACATCAGCCCACACACATATCCTGCATTTCTTTATGGCCATCCATTTTCTGACTCAGCAGACTGACCTACCTGGCTCTCCATATGTTCTTTAGTTTCTGGATGCTTCTTTGGGGTGGGGTAAAATAGGAACCTCAGAACCCAGGTGTAAACAAGCCATTTTTTTGTTCACTGGCATAAGATTTTCTGTGGGTTTGCCATCAGTGATGGCGGACAGGGAAAGTCAACACCAGCAAACAAAGGTTCTGACATTTCTTCTCTTGCTGGACATCTGGAGCTCAATTTTCCTGTCTAGTCCTCAGTTTTTCCAGAACTAAAAAAAAAAAGCAACTTTTCATTCCCTTTTTACTCTGGTACATTGCTCTGAAATGTTTAAGAATATGCTTTGAAAAAGAAGAAGAAGAAGAAGAAGAGTTACACAAATATGCTCTGCAATTATTAAAACAGAAATGTAATAAATCCAAGAACTATTATTTAGAAAGTAAAAATGACTTTTGTCTATCACAGTGAGAAGAACAGAAAGAATGATGTATGGAAGTTAGTTTCAGTTTGACTTTGCCTACATGAGATAACTTGAAACAGCATCACGATCAGAACATACATTCAGCCCTCAAGATATGAGCACGCTTCATCTAATCCCACCCATTACTCACTGCACAGAACCCAACAAGGGCAGGAAGAGGGGAAGGAATCAGCAGCTATGAAAGGCGATCAATTTGGGAGTGATATTTAGGAATCTTTCAGCTTCTCTCAACCTTCAAAGGTCAGATGATCCAATATGGCAGGGAGAGTTTGCCCTGAAATAAGGATCTCTCTCTCTCTGTGTAGGGTGATTTGAGGTAGTAATGCAGAGAGGGAAAAAGCAACGTCCATGACTTCCAGTGTAGAATTACATGATACTGCAGCATCTGATTCCCTCTAAAATGAGGCATTACTTGGGCTTCCCTTGTGGCTCAGGGACTGAAGTCTAAGTGTTGTCAGTCTCTCAGAAGCCACTGCAGCACAAGTTTGATCCCCAGCTAGGGTGCTGACCCACATGGCACAGCAGACCTTTGCTGTCTCCCCACTGCTCCCCTCAGCAGTGCGTTTCAGTAGATCTGCCTTTTCTACTCCCTACTCTGTCTCTATTGAATCATCTCAGCCACCAACCCTCTAGCCTACACCCCAGTTCATGTATGAATAAATGAGAAAAGAATCTTTAAAATCTATATACTTAAAAATAAGTCATTTCTCATAATACCTCCAATATTCTAGAAATGAATATATATATATATATATATATATATATGTATGTATGTATTTCAAAGATTAAGCCCAATGGTAAGAAGCCAGTTATTCATAACGATAACTAACAATTACTCTTTATGAAATCCCTGCTCCAATCCCAGCTGAATGGCTGGATCAGGACTAAGGATACAGCCACTACTAAAAGCAGTATCAGGCCCTCCCTGGTGGCGTAGCAGGTTAAAGCACAGCACTAAGGAGCTGAAGCCACTTCTGCATGGGTTCAATCCCCACCTGCCCCAGAGGTGATCCACATGGCACAGCAGACCTCTCCTGACCCACCCACTGCCCCCCTCAGTAGTGTGCTTAGTCGATCTGCCTGTTCTGTTCTCCTCTCTGTCTCTGGTGAGTCCTCTCACTGCCTCCACACCTCTGGCATGTACCCCAGTTCTGTATGCACAAATAAATAAATCTTTAAAAAAAAGCAGTCTCAGATAGTTCTGCACCTGATCTATAACTAATTACACTAATTAACCTAGAGAAAGACTCTTCCAAAGTCACATTCCTTCTGTGGAAGATTCTCCTGTATTGGCATTTTTGTGAATCATTCTTGACATTTTGCCAGATCTGCTATCAACTTTCAGAGATTCAGAAATAGTGGATTTTTTTTTAAAGATTTATTTATGCATGCATACAGAACTGGGGTACAGATGAGAGGTGTGTGGGAGGTGACAGGGTTCACCAGAGACAGAGTGGGGAGCAGAACAGGCTGCTTAACCAAGTCCACTGCTAAGGGGTGCAGCGGGCGGGTCAGGAGAGGTCTGGTGCGCCATGTGGTCACCTCCGGGGCAGGGGATCAAACTCATGCTGAAGTGGCTTTTCCTTCTTAGCACTGTGCTTTAACCTACTGTGCCACCAGGGAGGGCCAGAAATAGTGGATTTTCAAAAGCAAAACCAATAAAACAAAGTCTGGTTACAAAACTACTGGCTAGCTAACAAACAAACAGGGCCTTCCCTGGTGGTACAAGCACTATGAACCTATCACATCCACTACAGAACTAGTTTGATCCCCACCCTGGAGAAGATCCACATGGAGCAGCAGACCTCTCCTGACCCGCCCGCTGCTCCCCTCAGCAGTGTACTTCATCAATCTGCCTGTTCTGCCCCCACCCTGTCTCTGCTGAAGCCTCTCACCCCCCATGTACCTCAGGCCTGTACCCCAGTTCTTTTCAAAAACAAACAAACCACAGAGATGATCATTAGAAAATGAAACTTCTGGGAAAGACTCCTAAGGTGAAATTGCTCCATTAGGTGCAGCAGTACTAAGTCTGAATGAGCCAGGGTGGCTCCCTCAGAAGCACCCTTGAGGGCATCGGCCGCAGCTATGTTGAGCTGGTGGGTGGTGTGTGTGCACAGCTGGGCAGGTGCCCATGGATACACACGTTTGCACCATCTATGGCTTTTCAGTACCAACTGCAAGCAGGGACTACAAAGAAGCCCTTAAGCATCCCCCATTGCTGTTTTATGAACACTAGTACTTGTCTGTAAAAGGAGGTCGTTTCTAAATGGCTCAATGTTTGCTTTTTGTGTTTAGCAAACAAACATTTTCTTTCACAGATTAATTTTTAGAGCAATTTTAAGGTTCACAACAAAATTGCGAAGGTACAGGAATCTCCCATCTCACCACACACATGCAAGGCCTCGCCTATGATTAGCTCCCATCTAGATCGATACTTTTGCTGGAGCAGATGAATCCACACTGACGTCACATCACCCAGGGTGTGTACTTTCTGCGGTGTTCAATCTTGGAAGTTACATAGAGTTCAATTTCTATGGGTCGAAAAATGTATAATGACGGGTATCCATCACTACCACCTCATACAGGGCAGTCTCACTGCCCTAAAAAGTCACTGTGCTTTGCCTAGTCAATAGCACTCCCAAACTCGGCAGCCAGGCTTACTGCTCTTTTATTATCATTACTGTTTTGCCTTTTCTGAAACATCTGCAGTGGAATCATACAGTGCGTAGCTTTGGCTAATGGACTTGGTGCACTAAGTGATATGTAGCTGACATCCCGCCATATCTTCAATGTTCTGACAACCCAGTTCTTCTTAGCGGTGAGCACTATCCGTTGGCTGGACAAGCCAGCTGGTCATCCATTTACCAACTGAAGGCCCATCCTGGCTGTGACAACCTTTGGCAATTAAAAATGAAACTCCTGTTAACATCTGTGTGCAGGTTTTCATGTGGGTAAGACTTTCAGGCCCTTTGGAAAATGTAATTGCTTGCTGCTAGAGGAAGGCAAGGAGCAGCTGTTTCCTAAAGAAATCTACCCAATGTGGCTGTGCCATTTTGCACCCCTGGCAATAAACAAGACTTCCCACCACTCCACAGCCTCAGCAGTGCTGGGGAGGGTCAGTGTTGTGGATTTTGTCCACTCCAGTAAGTGCAGAATGCGAGCGTGTTTTCATTTTTACGTTCACTGCCCTAATGGCAAAGGATACGGGGCCTCTTTCCACAGACTTGTCTGTGACCTGTGTAGCTGCTTTGTGATGTGTCTCTTGGAGACATCAGGCCATCTGCCAGGTTGGCTATCCTCTTTATCCTCTTATGGGTGAGTTTTCAGAATTCTTTATATATATATATTTAAATTAACCCTTTATCAGAGGATCATAAGTATTTTGCAAGTATTTTCTTGTTGTCTGTGGATTTCCTTTCCATTCTCGTGTTTATTGTGTGTTTGTTTAACATAAAAGCCCTTGTGCAGAGCTGTGCACCTCCGACATGTGGAATGTTGATTATTAAAATGGACAAAAAGGCCCTCCCTGGGGGCGCAGTGGGTTAAAGTGCAGCACTAAGAAGCAAAAGCCACTTCAGCATGAG
>NW_004567121.1:30010465-30044066 GCF_000260355.1 Condylura cristata | reverse complement strand
AAAGATTTATTTATTTATTCATACAGAACTGGGGTACATGCCAGAGATGCAGAGGGTGAGAAGCTTCACCAGAGACAGAGTGGGGAGCAGAACAGGCAGATACATGAAGTACACTGCTGAGGGGAGCAGCGGGGGGTCAGGAGAGGTCTGCCTCACCATGTGGATCTCCCCCGGGTCAGGCGGAGGTTGAACTCATGCAGAAGTGGCTTAAGCTTCCTAGTGCAGCACTTTAACCCACTGTGCCACCAGGGAGGGCCCGAGACAGACCTTTTGACAAAAAACTCAAAGGTAAACAGAAACGAGAACTTGTATTTATCGGCAGCTCACAGAGTGAGGTCACTGAGAAGCTGCTCCCCGCACCGGGGATGGAATTTGGCATCAAAGTGGATCCTTGACCAGTCAGTGGCGATGAGTTAGAGGCTCTGCTCCATGGGATAGAGCCTGAGGCTTGAGCCTCCGAAATCTGATTCTACTTTTTGTTTTTCTAAAACACACACATACACAAATCAAAGAAAACATTCACCTCCCACCTTCTACAAAAGAAATAGGCAGGAGGATGTTCCCGGGGGTGCAGGGGTTACTTTCAGACATAAAGCTACTGCCAGTCACGATAGCACAAGTTTGATCCCCAGCAGGGAGCTGACCCACAGGGTGCAGCAGACCTCTCCTGACCTGCCCACTGCTCCCCTCAGCAGTGTACTTCAGTAGATCCACCTGTTCTGCTCCCCACTCTGTCTCTCTGGTGAATCCTCACACCCCCTGCACCTCTGGCCTATATGCCAGTTTTTATATGCATAAATACATTAAAAAATATTTTAAAAACAATATAGGCAGGAGAGAATTCATGAGCAAAAGCAGGACACTTGCTTTCAGTGTGGAGCATATTTGGGCCCTCCAGGGCAGGGCTTGTAACACCATTGACAAACATGTTCCCGCAAAACTCCACAGAGGGTCACTGTGGTTGCCAGCCATCCCCTGGGTGTGACAGTCCCCTCTGGAACCAGCGTCATGGACTCCTGGGGTTGTCCTGTGCCCTCCCTTCTCCTCTACTAGCCAACAACGTCTGCAGGCTCAGAAAGGAGCAGAGACTGAGGCCAGGCTTCAGGGTTCTCCTGTCCAGGTCCACTGCTCAGGCCTCATCCTGCTGACCTGAACTGTCACAGACCTTTGCTAGAGAAAAATGGTTCTCGGGCAGAGTCTGTCAGCAGGAGGACTAGCTGAGGAGGAGAGACTGAAGAGTTCCCCTGCAGCATCATATTTCTTTCTCTGTCTCAGTAATAGCAAGAAGAATTCTGAAAATGACTGGCTGAATAAATTGTTTTTGGAATAAATGTGTTTTCCCCCACTGCTCCCCTCATTCTCCCTTTGTTCTCTGGCTGACTCCCTCCCTCCTCGTCTCCCCCGACCCTCTCCCAGGATGGAAACCTCTCTCTTTCGGGTAACGTCCATCAACTGACAAAAAAACTGAATGTGCACACCCCGTCTTGCCAACACACCAGGATGTGGCGCCAGCCTCCAGGCTGCTGCGTGTGGACAAGATCAGAAGCAACATTCAGATCCATTCAGACATCCAGCAGCAGGCGAGGTCACGGCAGATACCTGACCAGGAGGCACCATCCATCTCCTGAGATTCTGACACAAACACAAGCTTGAACCCTCAGCTTGCGAAACAGCTTGGTGCCCTACCCAGGAGAGTCCCGTGAGCAGGCCAGGCCCACTCCATGGCTGAGGCTGTCAGAAAGCGCCTGGCGCTGTGTGGCCCTGCCCCTCCAAGTTCTCGCCCACATCCGGTCTCACTTCTCTCCTCTGGGACAGCTTTCCTTGATCTCTGTCAACACCTTTATTATCAGCCTCACAGATCCTGTAACTCAGCCTGCTATGAGCTTGGCTCTGTCCCTTTGTGGTTGCGGTTGTGCTGAGATACACCTTTATCTCAGAGCTACTGTTGTGAATCCCTTTCCATTGGTGAAATAATGCAACTTAGAAAGCAGGATGTCTGCTAAATGAATGAGCACAGCCTGTACTTTTTTTGACAATAACAACTGATTTTTCTACTCTGGACACCAACTGAGTTCCCTAAAATTCAATTCAATTCTTACGTTATCTACCGGGAATCAGCATCAGGTCCCATAGTGAAATGGGTTTTGTGTCGCAAAACTGGCCACTGCCCTTGCCATTAGAAAGATCCAGATAGTTGACTGTACTGATTGAGTAGTGTTAATACAGGGGTTCCTCCTCCCTCTTCTCAGACGTGATAGAACAATTCAGAGAACGCAGAAGACTCATTATTGACTAAAATTATCTGGCAATCAAGGATAAAATCCAGGAACAGCCACATGCAGGGTTGCCTAGGACAAGGTCTGGGGGAGGTGAGCAGAGCTCCGTGCCCTCCCGGCACACCATCCTCCCAGAACCTCAATGAGTTTGTCATCAAGACCCTCTCAAGCCCTTTCCTGTCAGAGCTTATAAAGAGAGGCTTCATCATGCAGGCAGGAGGGACTAACATCATTAGCCGTTGTTGATGGAACTCAACATCCAGTCCCTCTCTGCCCCCAAAAATCAGGGAACGGGATTGAGGCTGAAAGCTCCAGCCCTCCCATTTTGCCTTGGTCTTTCTAGTAACCACCCTACTGCCTCTAGGGGTCCTCAGTCATTAGTCAAGTCATTAGGATATAAAAGACACTCATCATGTAGAGATTTCTAGGGTTTTAGAAGCTATGTGCTAAGAACTGTTGTAAAGGTAAAGACAAAATGCATTTTGCCACAAGAAATCATACAACTAATGAAGCAGTGTCTGCCAAGTTAATGAACATAAAACTACAAAAGGAAGCACTATGTGTCCCATCACCTCCCCTGGCCCTTACCCATACACCATTGTCCCTTAACAACAGACTCATCTGCCAGTGATCACCCGAGAGCTCATCTTCAGGGACCACTCTCTATCCCAGTTGCCAAATATAATTGAAATCGATTGAACTCAACTTTGTGCCATTCTTTTGGGTTATATCACCAAAAGCAGCTCTACTTAAAAATAAGTATGTGTGACTTGTCACTACAGGTAGAATAAAATGCTATCTGAGACCTGGGAAAAGTTTTCTTTCTAGCATGCCCAAGTACAGTGCTTTTCTGGACTTCACTAAATACACCTGTTAATTAATTGATAATTAATTAAACGGTTGTTACTAAGAAGCTTTGTAGACATTATATATGTGTGTGTATACACATATGCATATATATAATTTATATAAAACACCAAAGAAAGAGAATTAACGTATTTTCTATATAGGAGAAAACTGAACTTAACAGAAAAGAAAGAAATCAAATTATCTCACAGTCATGCCTAAAGAGGTCTAAAATTTAAATTACTATTTCCTAAAATGCAGAATATTGGTCAAACTAGGATTTTGAAAGCATCGTTAACAAAATTTTTCAATGTTCTATAGAAAGATTGAATTTTTCAACAAAATTAATCTCACCTTCAAGAAACTTAACCAGGAAGATTTTATAAGCAATAGATATTAGTGAATGCAATCAATCACCCAATGCCTGATTGAAAAATTTGTGAAAGAGAATCTAGTCAATAATAGGTGAGAGTATTCTATATACTGGCAGTATAAAAAAAGGTCTGTAATATGAACCTCCTTCTTCATTCCAAACTTTAGCCTTGTGTTCATTATTTGTGGTACCTACAGACCACAAATCCTGAATGACTGTATGAAGCTTTGGTTCCTTGCAATGAAAGTGAAACAAATGGGAAGTCGAGGCAGAAAAAAAATCTGAGTAAGAAATGATGCGAGGACTCCAAAAAGCACATTGACTCTGCATGTTAAGAATGTTAAAACTAAAATAAACCCAAACTTATCATTCAGGTTAAAGAATAAAAATCTGAGTGCCTTAAAAGAAATGTATCTCCCATCAACAACTTTCTCCATTAACAGGTATAACCATTATCCTAAATATGTACTGCTGCAGTAAGTTTTACCATTTATATTTACAAAATAAATGCCTTACGTATATATTCTCTAGTTTTCCCTACTTCTGAATGTTTATGTTGTAATTTTATGAACTAGCTTAAAGCATTTTTACTCAACATCTTTGAGACCTGTCTGCACTTGTAATTTATATACCATAAATTATCTGTTCCATTCTGTTACGATGGACATTTGTGTTGTTTCCAATTTTAGTAATGTTGAAAATACCACACTATATAAGTGTCGCTACATCTCCTGGTACAACTCCATGGTATGTAGCATGAGGTGAACTGCTCCATATACAAACAAATATAAGTGAAAAACACGTCAAAGATATTCTTACTCATTCTCCCAGCGGCAATGTGTAGCAGTTCCTGCTGCTGCTGACAATTTGTACCTGCTCTATATAATGGGTAGCTCCTAAGTGGTTGTCTATGTGATCATCAGTCACAATTTCCAGACAATCAATTAAATGGAAGATATAGGTATTTGCAGTTTCTTCTTGATGGTTATTTTATAATGAGCCACTAGTAATTCTTTATTGATTTATAAAAGTTATCTGGTTATATTAATCCTTCATCCATTGGAAATATTTCCTAGAATGTATCACAAGTCTTTATATTCTCTGAATGAAGCATACTAATACTTCCCCTACGGCTTACCTTTCCATATATTTTTAAACAGATATGTTCTTCTAAAACTTTATAGTTTTCACTTTCACACTGTAGTCTTTTATTCAACTGGCATTCATTTGTGTGAGATGTTGTGCTGTAAGAGTTAACATATATTTTTGTTTTTCCATATGCACATTTTTCTCACTCAGCACACAGCCCCCATTCATTACAGTACGCTCAGCAACAAGTGCCATGGCACCATATTCCATGCCAAGAGTCCAGGTCAGTTTTGTTAGCTTCTAGGAAACCTACTCTGTTTTATCTGCCCGTCCATCTGTCTGTCTTGTCTAAAACCTTACTACCTACTTTATGGAGAAAACTGAAACAATCAAACATTCAGTTTCCACAGATTCATGCCACAGCTATATATTCTTAATATCAGCATTGGAAAAAGAGATCACAAAGCCATCTTTGCTGACCCTATCATAACAGAGAGTCTATCTATGTGCTTCCATATTTGTGGACAGAATTACAATTATTTCATTTAAAAACACTGAGCCAGCAATTCTTTCTCTTAATTCATTTATTTTGAGAGTCAGTCTCTTCAATATATGAAATTACAATCTCTCTTCTTTAAACAAATAAAAGTTCTCTTCTGAACTGAACTGAATTTTGTAAAGTTGAGTAAATTTGGATCTGGGTAGAGCTGATCACTCTCCTGAAACAGCCATGCATTTGGCTGTTAGGACACCATATTCTGATTCTTGTTCTCTATGAGACTCTGCTCCTGTGGCTCCTTTTCTTATTCCTGACCTCTAAAAGTTGGACTACATCATGGCCCAATCAAAATAAAGCTTTACTATGTTTTTCATACAAACTAGGGAGAGAGATCACTGTGTCTACTTTCATTTGGACACAGAATCTGCCCAAATGTTTCCATAAGCACAACTATCACCTCTGCTGAAGGGCACTACCTCTTACCTGGATCACTGCATGAACTTACCACTCACTTCACCTTGCACTCCTACATCATGGTGACCGTGATAATCTTTTTAACATATAAGTCACATCGTGTCACCTACATCACACAGTAAATAAGCAATAGCAACTTGCATATATGACTTTTCTCCTTAAGTCAATATAAGCGCTTAATTATATCACAAGGTTTTCAATGTTTAAGTATGCATTTCTGCAATAAATCCAACATTGCCAGAATGCATTTTCTTATCAGTATATATGTTCCACTTTTAATATGTTATTTAGTAATTTCATCTATAATTATCAATAGATTATCTGCTGGTTCCTTTATTATGCTGTTTTTGTTAGGTTTTGATGTCAATGTTAAATATGAGTGGAAATTCTCTCAATTTACATTTTCTGAAAAGGATTACTTGAGATCAGAAATGTGTGTTTTGTGAAAAGCTAATAGAGTTGGCCTGTAAGACCTTTAGAATTTTCTTTGGGGGAAGATTTAATATAATTTTCCTTAATGAGTTTAAGACTATTGATATTTTCTAAAATCTATTTTCACTACTTGTATTTTTCTAGGAATGCATTCCCTGCAGATATGCAGGCACAATATTACTTTACAAGCACAATATTACTTTAATCTGTGTTATATCTATGGCCATAGCCCATTTTTCATGCTTTATGTCATTAACTTAGGGTTTCCTTTCTACCTTTCTTTATAAGGAATATTAAATTGTCCAAGTGTATTGTTCATTCAAAAAGAACACTATGTCTTTTTTGATCATTTTCCATTTATAACTCTAGATTATTCTCTAACTAAATTATTCAATTACCATTATTTTAAAAACAATTTCCTTTTCAAATCTGTGTGTTTACATTTTATAGTAGACAGAATTCTAAAAATGTCCCTAGCAAAATGCCCCAACTCCTAGAACTTCCAAATGTGATGAGATTACATTCCCATAATTACGCTGCATTACATGGCATAACTGGATTTAAGATAAGGAGATTGTCTTAATATGCAAATAACACAACCCAATAGTGATTGAAAAAGGTCAACATTTCCAAAGCTGGCAGTAGAAGGGACAGATTGTAAACATGGAGGAAATTGATTTGCTACTTTTAGAACTAAAAATATAGGAAATGTGGCTCTGGAACTAAATTCTGACTTCTGGTGATTAGTAGGAGAGTGAATGTCACCCCCATAAAGACAAGATGCCTGCCCTTCTCTACTCCATATATTCCTGTGGGTAATACATAGTGATACTTAAGCTTGGAAAGCAGACTGAAGCTGGGCTACTTTCAACTTTGAAAGCACTTGTTTTTAGATCTTTAAGAGATGGAAATATGGGTTAATTTAAGTCACCAGGCTTTAGTTTCTTGATCATAGCATGTTGACCTATACTCAAATGATTATGATATAATTAGAAATTATTCACAAAACCTTCTCTAACTTTGCTTTCAAATTTTCTCTCACCTCTCTGGGGCCTAGTCTGTAATCACCATATGTCATCATATCATCCACTTTTCTAATTCCATCTTCAGCTGTGTCTAACTGAATTTTTATACCATGTATTAAATTTCTAAATTAAGCCATTATGTTTTACTATTTATTTGGAATCTTTCTGAATATACCACTGCCAAATTTAAGACTATCAATTCAGCTATCACATACTTAATAATCTCTTTAATTTTATAAAATTACCAATGGTACTGATAACCTTAAAATCAGCATTCGTTGATGTCCTGACTATGGAGTGCATTATTTCTGTTACCTCTTTTTCCTGATAAAGGTTTCTTTGCCATCAAGGTTTCTTTAATAACATTTTATTGTGGGGCACTCCTGGTGGCCAACTATCACCCTACAGCCTGAGAAAGATCCCCAGCCAGGAAGCTCACCCACAAGGCACAGCAGACCTCTTCTATCTTACCTGCTTCTCCTTAGCAATGTATTTCAGTAAATCTGCCTGTTCTGCTCCCCACTCTGTTTCTGGTAAATCCTCTCACACATACCTCTGGCTTACACCCCAGTTCTTCTATGCAAAAGTGTGTGTGTGTGTGTCTCTCTCTCTGTGTGTATGCATACACATATTCATATATGGGTATATGCATATATGTGGGTATACATGTGTGTATGTGTATATATGCATATGTGTATGTGCATATGTGTGTATATGTATGTATATGTATATGTGCACATACACACAGTATATGCATATATGTGCACATACACACAGTATATCTATATATAATATATATAGCATATATATGGATATGTATTATATACACAATATGTATATATGTGTATATATGTGTGTGTGTGCACACACACAGTATATACATATATAGTATATATACAGCACACACATATATTATATAGTATATATATACAATATGTGCATATGTATTATATATATTATGTGTATATATGTGTGTATAACTTAATTTAAGTAACTTAATTTAAACCTATGTATCTCATCTTAATGAACTGTTGTAGCCTTCCTAGGGACATGTATTCACTCTATATGTGTGTGTGTGCACACATACATACATACATACATACATACATACATACATATATATATTTCTATTGTGAATACATGTCCCTAGGAAGGCTACAACAGTTCATTAAGATGAGAAATAGGTTTAAATTAAGTTACTACAAATGTGATCACATGCTTCTAACTAATGCATGGGTGACTACTACTTAGAGGCATTTTATCTGTGACATGAGCAGGGTGGTACTAAGAGTATAAATTCTAATCCTCAAAGACAAAATTCATGGCTTAGAATTCTCATCAGAAGTTTTTCTTTTCTTGTTAGCACATACTGTGCCAAAAGAAGTACAAATCCCATGTATCTACTGCTGCAGGGTGTAATAATTCTGTATTACCATTGAGAGCACCGTCCTTAAAGCACCAGAGCCATGCAGCCTCTCCAACTTCCCACGTGTTAGGTCATCCCAGAATACACAAAACCCCTCAGAACCATATCAATCCTTACTTCCTACTTCTGAGTTGGGCTTCTTCTATTTCATATTTTTGAACTTTCCTACTAGTTCAACAATTCTTTGAAAAAGAGACTTAGTGGAAGGTACTTTCATGTACATTTTATTGCCCACACTTCCAGATAAGCTTTAATCTTTCCTAAGGTATGTATCATAACATTAAGTTATCTTGTGGTCTTTTTGCTGTTGTCATTTTATGTGTCCCTCTCTTTAGGCTATAATGTCCTGTGACTAGTGATCTGCTGGTTCTATTCACAGCTATCCTTCCAGTGCTTTCGGAAATGCCAAGGACACAAATGACACTAAATAGAAATTCTCCAGTTAAAAAGTTACACATATACATATAGGTAGTGATTTATATGCATGTATATGCATACATATATTTGTATTATAGACACAAATGCATATATATGCATGATACCCATATAGTTTTGAACTTGAATCTTTTTTTAATCATCTAATCAGTATAGAATATTGACATTTTAATAATGGTAAACAAAATACTAAGCTAATAGCACAGCACAAATAATTAACAATTTCCTTTCATTGAGTATTTTGTAAAAAGGTAAATAGGAGTGCTTTGGAAAACTTGGTTGTTAACAAGACAGAGACAGTAGACATGTACACATACTTTTTCCTGAGTTATTTTAAGATATATGTGTGTGTGTATCTCCATATACAGGGAGCGGATGTTAACCTTAATTTCAGGTCGCCATTTGGGTTGCATCAACACGTCCTTTTTCGGCAGGTGGTGCTGAAAGGTGGTGTATCAGAGATCGTCACTGGAGGCTTAAGGCACCAGGTGTTATTGTAGTGTGAGTGACATGAGCATTGAACAGTCAGCCCTCTGTAGCCTTTGCCAGTATGCCTTTATTTTGAGTAAAGGGAGTAAATTAGATAATTGAATGACTCAGCATGAATTCATGTATGCGTATTTGATAGAAGCAAAAACATATGTGAAATAATGCAAATTTTAGGATAAACTATGTTTGTTTTAGAAAGAACGTGAGAATCGGGGTGTTGACTTGGATTTAAGATTTAAATTTAGCTTGTTCACCTTCTTACTAGGTATTTCACTTAACCTTCTGGACTTCAGTTAACTATATAATTAAAAGGGTGTTGAAATAAGTACCCCTTCCATTTATACAATTATTATAGTAAATGTTTCTCAAAATTTTAGTATTTTCTTAAGATCAAGTAAAGTTATCCCTCTTGTGGTTCAACTTACTTGCCTGTCTAGAAATCGAGGTTCTCTCTGTTGGCAACTCACAATAAAATACCTTACCTTTCATCAACACTGTCTTATGATATTAGACTGGGTTTGTTGCACCTGTAGATGCTGATGATCCTATCATCATAAATTTGTGGGCCAGATATAACACACCATGTGAGCCTCTTTCCAATAGGTCTGGCACTCATGCTCATACCACTGTAAAAAATACACGCTATTACTATATGACCAGAATAAATAATGGTTTTCTGGGATCAGAACTTCCAATGTATTGATTCTTTTTGTCTATTTCCTTGTCTTGTTTCACCATTTGCCCCCACTAATCCCTAATGGTGAGCTTTAGATAAAGGCAATGTAATGATAATGATGTTTCTTGTTCTAGGTGTAGGCATCAGAACAAGCAAAGAGCAATCAAGACCTCAGCTACTTAGAGGAATGTTACAGTAGTCACAAAAGGCATCCGATCTGACTTACTTATCTGTATCTGTGATAGTATGATGGCACTGGATGTCACTCAATAGCATAGCATCCTCAAAGATATAAATATAAACTTTGTTAGTAAAGATTAAACAAAATAATATAAAAATACCGTATAGAACTTGTCAAAAAGTAAACTCAAAAAACAAAGTCTAGACAAACATTTGCCTTACAGATGAAAGGTATGAACTATTAGCAGCATTTCAATGGAATCAATCATGTACCCCCCCATTATTTTTTTTTTTCCTTCTATTCTTGCACACATAGAAAAGTTTCTTAGGGAGCAGGTCTTGCCCTTTTTTGAGGAAGGGGTAATGACTTACTCAATATCCTGCATTTTATTGGAAGCAGAATGAGGATAAACACTCAGGCCTTTATCCCCGGGGTAAAGAATTTGGGAGGTTGGGGGTTGGAAGGTTGGGAGTATTAGGTACTGAAATGTTTCTCTACCTGTATGGAACTTTATAGCAGGGTTCAGGTTCCTCCAGACCTTTGTTTGCTGGACATGACATAAAAAATAAGCAGAAAGTGGCTGAGAATCAAAGGGAGAGGCAAACAATTTGGTTATGAATGCTAAGCCACAAATAGAAGAAAACAGTGCCAAACACAGCCTCCAATGTAATATCCATTAAATACTGCTCTGAACTATAATAGCCAATTAAACTTTTCTCAAGCATCCTGGGCAGCTTCTCCAAATATTCTTGTCAACACAATCAGGTACTCTCAGAAAAACAGCTGAGCTAGAGCCAACACACCTCTGAGTATGAAGTGCTGAAATTCTAGGATCTAGTCCAAGACTAACTTTAACCAGGCAACTAATTTTAATTTTAAATGGAAATAATATGAGAAAGAAAGAAAACTTAGGTTGAACAGTGGAAAATGTAATAGGACAGTGAAGACTGTACAAACATTGCTTTCACCAGACCACCTGTTCATGCTGGGATTGAGTTCTCGATGGCAAACCTTGGGGCTCCTCATCCTTCTGTCTCTTGTTCTGCCTGACATCCACATTGAAATGATATTTATTAGAGCTAAAACAGAAAACCACCTCATTATTAGCCTCTCAGGTTAGGTCTGCTCCAAGTAGGTTGAGTCAGATGTTACTGTTAGCGAATCGAGGTCACCATCACGATGTGTGTGCATCAGGACCTTTCCATAGAGAGCTGCTCTGGATCTGCCCCACAGATCTCCAATCACATATTGGAACCATCAGTTCTAATGCTAAACACTACTCTAGGCCTGAAAACCAAGCCTGTCCTATGGTTGAGAGAACCAGAGGGCTGGCAAACCTAGCACCAAGTCAGGCTGGCATGAGACTTGGCTTTCTATGTAGAACCAAGACTCAGGAAGACAGATTTTTGCTATATTCCTCTTGGAACAAATCTTCCTCATCTCTTTTAGATCAACTCAGAAATGTAAGTTCATCTGCCTCACATTATTCCCCAGCTTGAGATTTTCCACCCCCACAATTTTAACTATGAAAATCAATTTTGTTCTTACCAATCCACCAGGGGAAAATGACCACTGGACCCCACCTCTGGTCTTAATCAAGAATCTGATGGCTCCAATCAGATTCCTCCAACCTGAGCATGCAATCAAGTCATCTCTGGATTCTCCTGCCTGGCCAGCTATGATCTCCGACTACGCCCAAACTCTACTGTCTCCAGATCTCATCCTGCTCCTTGGACCTAATACTGATCACGCATTTCACTTTCCAAAGATATTCTGCCCCACTTGACTAGGGTTCACCAGTTTCTGACCCTATTTTCTTTAGGTCCAATAACCCCTGCCTTCTCAAAGGTTGTATTATTGATCCAACTGTGTTGTAACAATATAATTAAAGATAGAGAAGGAAGGGGCATTTAGATACATAAAAGAACTCAACTTGTCTCCTAGACTCTTATTAACACTTTACTAGAAACTGTAGCAATGAAGTTACAGCCTAAGGAATACAACAAATAAATACATCATCATGGTAGTCAAAAATGGTCTAAGAACTAGCCTCCACATTCTTTTTTCCCACATGACCTATTTATATCCAGCCCTGTTCTGAATCCTTTATTTTACAAGATCTTGTAGGGTGTCCTCAAGTATCACTGACCACCTCACGTTACTATACTGAGCATATGAAATGACACATTTTGTTGTTGTTTTTTTTTAAGATTTATTTATTTATGTATAAAGAACTGGGGTACAGCCCAGAGGTGCAGGTGCGGTGAGAGAATTAAGCATAGACAGAGTGGGGAGCAGAACAGGCAGATTGATGAAAGTACACTGCTGAGGGGAGCAGCGGGTGAAGCAGGAGAGGTCTGCAGCACCATGTGGGTCACCTCTGAGGCCAGAGATCAAACTCGCACTGAAGTGGCTGAGGCTAGCTTGCAGTGCTGCATCCGAACCTGCTGTGCCATCCAGGAGGGCCCTAAAATGACACTTTTTATCCCATGACATGCTTTTTCTTCTCCTTCATTATCTGGCGTCTACATGCTGGGCCAAAATCCAAACACTATAGATCTTTGCTTCAATTATTTTAATGTTCAGTTTGATAGAGTGACATGACATAAGCAGAAAGTAACAAGTGTTAGGAGAATAAAGGACAACTCCTTATCCTTAGAGCCGTTATTAGTTAGCCATGCTTCCTCATCCTTCTCTGAGAACTAGACCATGCACATAACTCATGGTATGAAGTAAAGCCACCATTAGAATAGATCAGAGGGTCCTTTGTGGTTCTACCTCCTCTTGTACACACTACCTTTTCTCTGTAGTATACCATCTGTTTATATCACCTTATTAGGCTGTGATTTATTTGGTAGACATGTGTCTCAGTGACCTATACAAAGTAGGTATCAAGGATATTGTCTAGTGCCTGATAAATGTTCAATAAATGATCACTGAGTGGTTGAACAGAAGGGTAAGAAACTGAATTTTGTTTGACTCATTCATTCTGTATGAATGGAAGCTTATTCTTGGTCCATAATGTCTGTTTTCCTGGGGAAGTGTTAGTCGCATAAAGATTCATAATTACTGAGACTTCTGTATTCCTCAGTTTCCCCCAAAAATGATTTACCAACAACATAATCTTTTACTATATATGGGTGTTTATAAGTTCATCAAGATGCAAGGGGAATTTTACTTGATCACTAAGAGGATGATGAACCCACTAATAAATTTGTCATCACTAGTAAGTAACTTTAAAAAAAAATTCAACTTCTTGAACACTTTCTTCCTTTGAGGCATGTATAAAGCACTCTATAAATAAGTTGTCTGTCCCAAACCCTACAATGAAAGCATGTCTTTCTTATGCATAATGGAATTTAGATGCAGACAGTTTTAGTAATTTGCTCCCAATCATCCTGATAGTGAATGAACATAGCAGATTTTCATTTAATAAAATACATTGACTAGATTCTCACAGGTTAGCCTAAATGATTGAAATAACTATGGAGAGTTATTTAACACACATCTGAAACTATGTGACATTCTACCTCTGAATCATGTACAGAGTTGTAAACTAATGTTATCTCAATCAAAAAAAAAATCCTTCTAATGATCTAGTACACTCTTCTAAGTGGAAAATATTTTTTTCTTCAAGCCCCAGGAATTAAATACAAATTATTTGTTGTGATCATAGAGTTCAAGTATTGATAAAATTATTCTTAGCCACCAGTTACGAATGCACATGGAATGATTGTTATAGGAAAGGTTGGAAAGATCAGTAATTGTGATTTCATCTTATAGGTGATAACTTCTGATTTGAATAAGGCCAGGAAAAAATGACAGCACAATGTCATAATAAACATTTATTACATGTTCTAGTTCTTCCATTTAACATATATATATACATATATATATGCAAAGGACCTATTACATGCCGGACCCTGTGTGAGCTGATAAAGATATAGGAATTGCCATTTCATTTATTCAACCTCCTCACTGTATCTTTAATTAGTTTTTTGCTTCACATACTACAGTCTTGACAGGGTCTGGCTCTTTATCTACTCTTTCCTTGACAAAATTGCTTCTGACCTGCCTTTCATGCTCCAAGTTGGCCTCTTAACCTCCAGTGTGTGTCCTTTCCAATTATATTTTTGTATCACTGTCAAGAATTCTTGGTGGGCACTGACAAAGGCTCTCTCCTTAATCAAACTTGAATATGGCTTAGCTGAGTGTCCTTCCTAAACATGGCCTCTGAGTGCTGTGTTTGGCCAGCTTAGCCCAGTTTTAGCAAGACTCCTGCTGGATCAGGTGGGAGAGAATCCCTCATCCTTAGTGAATGGTCATATGCCTCATCCATGTTCTTGGACACCCTATCAGTCCGCCCCCAGGTCACTAAAATCTCCAAGAATGGGTCCAGAAAGAGCTACCCTTGCTTGACTGCTTCTTCTTAGCACTCTTCCATCCACTCACTCCTCATTAGCTTTGTGAACACATTTCCTCTTGTTCTGCTGCATTCAGAGTTATGCCCAACCTTATTCTACTACAAAAACCCCATTGTAGTAGTTCTTGAATCAAGTCTTCCTTGCCACTTTTAATAATTATCACAAATAATTATTTAGTAACTACCTATTGTTTTTTGGATAGTACTCTCAACTTTCAATGGTTGAGGAACCATGTCTTATAAGGGTCCTCATAATCAATCAATCACTCATGTCTCTAAGAATACTGAACCAAAATGCAACCTGCTTAGTCAATGCCTTCTTTTTATATACCCATCCTTCTCTCATATTATGTCAAGTCAGACCGCAACCACTAGTTATTTGTCACTTTTCCAACTTACCTCTAAACCTTTCAAGGGAAGGAAATTGAATATATCTATATTTGTCTTCACAGCACCTCTCATAAAACAAAGAGAACTGAATGTTTATCAAGTGCTAAATGACTATTCAGACATGGTCTTCACCTTCAGAATGTATTAATTTGTGATTTTATAACCTCTGCAGAGATAGAGGTGTTGAGCATGTGAAATGACCTTGTGAAATGATTATTCAATGGTCTTATTCCAACTGTTACACTCTACATTCATCAAGATGCTCCACTCTTTTGCACAAAGGCGTAGGCATGCAAGCATGAGATATCCTTAACAATTATCTTTGATCCTCATCCCTTAGTTTATTCTCTTTCCTGATAACTGCCACATTCCTTTCTCCCTACCACCTTGCTCTTTTCTATCTTTTTACCCTGGTGAATAGTTTACCCTGAACTATTTGCTTATTAAAATAGAATTTTCCAAAGATCCATCATCAGAATGATTTAACTGACATTCAACACATTATTAAGGAGATAGGATACTGCTTGGAGTTCATAGTTTGGATTTGAAGCTTAAAGGTTTTCATAGTATTTAGTAAAGGTATCATAAAATGGCATCTTGCTCCAGACTAGCATTCCCACAGTCAGTGACAAGTGGATTTACTCAGGACTTACATTTCTTTAGTTTTGTGCAGCATTTGTCGGGGGGGCGGGGAGATGGTTGTTTCCAGGATTTTTTTTTTTCTTTTCTTTTTTTTTTTTTTTCAACACACTCGCTTCTTTAGCTAACACTGTCAGATGCATGCTACCTGTAAAAATAATCTCAACCATACAAGATGCTGCCAGGTCCTCATACCTCTTCTCAGATGGATTGGAGGGATAAAGCAGATCATCATTCCTCACTGGATAGTGTCCTATTTCCTCAAACTCAAATACCCACAGCATATTTGGTGTTGGAGTTTAATATAAGGGGAATTTGATGGGGCAATGCTGACTTGATAGTATAAACCTGTCTAAATAGCAGGATTATTTGGATTACTTGAATGAGTCCTCAATGACAAATGAGGTCAGAAGCTAAAACTTCTCAATAAATAAGTAGATTTGCTTGACTCACCATATATCCCTAAGGCTATTGCTTCTATTATAAGAGGCCTTTATGTATAGTTGTTTGTCAGATGCTAGAAGGTAGAGAGAAGATAATAGAGATGAGAAGTATGACAAAGATCTACCTGGCATTTTCCATATCAGTATCTGCATAAGAAGGAGGTTCCCTACATGTCCAGTTCTTCACATGAAAATGAATTTCCGGTGTAATATATTAAATAAAATTGGAACTAACTGAATTATACAAATGATTTTGTAATACATCATATTTACAAAAACAAAGCCATCAAGACACCCAATAAGTTAGTCTTGATGAGATTTGTAATGAGGCATTAGCGATAAGCTAAATAAACAGTTGAAGTGTTAGAAAAGCACATTTCAGTACAACATAACTAGTTATACTTCATATTTTATGCAACTAATCAGATAAGGCATATTTTAAACAAACAGATTTAAATCTTAGGAGAAGTAACAAAAGGCAAATTTGATATTTTTGATTACCTAACAGGGTTCAAAGCTAATATACCCCAAGTAGAAATTATAATGCTGGAAGTAAAACTTTTTTTTTTTTTTTGGTATTAAAGCCCATTAATTTTGTTTTCATCACCAGTGGAAATTAAAGACTTTTAGTATAAATGAAGTCATATTTAGCTTTTTAAAATTCCAGGGCAGTGTGAAGTTTAATGAACTCCTTTGGTTCTGGAGAAAGCTGTTCATTATGGGAGCTAATAGAAGAAAAAAAATCATTACCTCTATCATTGGGTCAGTCGTGTACCCAGAGCTATCATTTTGCATTACTGTCAGAATTGTTGATAAGATGTCTAACTGATCACATAGGATCACTTTTTGACCAAATGGTCTCTTTTCTCTAAATCAAACACTGAGTGGAATTTTATAGAGTCACTGAGTGACAGCATTTGGTCGTGAGTACAATTCTTTGTTTGGGGACAGAGTCTGCCCCAGGGGTCACGGTCTTGTACTGAATGCACTGATACTTGATGAACAGGGCCTTCCGAGAGTGCGTGTGAAACACTATATATTTCCGGAGGAGAACAAAGAGGCAGTATTAGCCTCGGCCATCAAGGTACTCCTTTTAGGAAGGGCTTGCTCTCAATATGCCACCCACCTTTCTGACTGCATATCCCTTAACTCTTCCCACAGGAAGGAGAACATCAGTTTCACTCCATTTTCTCCAGAACACAGTAACACAAGACAAATAAGGACCAGTGAGTTCAGAGTAGGAGGAAGACACACCTTGGCCCCATCTCTCCTGATATTATGGTCCCTGTTCTTCACAGTTGGAAATTATAATAATTTATAAAGCAACAAACTCCAGGTTTGTAAGTTTTACAGATATACATGTCCCTTGTGCGTTCTGTGAATGCCTCAAGCATCTCATTACTTTTCATGCCTTCCAGACCCACTCTCAATTTCCACCCTCTGTAATTCCCATTCAAACCCAATGAAAAAGGTAAAAGTTTAGAAGTACATTTCCAGCACCCTAAGATTCAAACCTCTCTAATCAACCAATCTGGTTTCACAAGTCAGGATAGCAGGCTTCCTGATGAGATTTTACAATGTTTTGTTCCCAACTGAGCTGAAAATACCATAAGAATATGAGAATGACTTTCTATTTTTCCTCTCTGTGTGTCTTTAGGTATTTTCATGGGATTTGTCAACTTCTGTCTCTGCTACCACAGATTATCATGAAATACAAAATGTATGGCGCAGCAGCAGTAGAGAAACCAAAGGGTAGAAACACAAGTGGGTCAAAAGATTTGAGGAGCTATCTGAACAGGACTCTGAACCCCCTTCATGGATTTACTAGGATGCTTCTATAATTGTACCATGGTTAACTAAAAGAATTGGCCCTCCCTGGTGGCACAACATGTTATGAAGCAGCACTGCAAACTGGCTGTAGATGCTTCTGTGCAAGTTTGATTCCTGGCTCCAGAGTTGACCCACACGGCACAGCTGACCTCTCCTGTCTCCCGCTGCTCCCCTCAGCAGTGTACTTCATCAATCAGTCTATTCTACTCCCCACTCAGCCTCTGGTGAATCCTCTCACTGCCCCTGCACCTCTGGCCTGTACTCCAGTTCTGTATGCATAAACAAATCTTAAAAAAAAAAAAAAAAGTAAAAGGATTTGTTGTAAGTATAAAGCAAATATAAAAAGGGAGGAAAGACATGTGGGTGAAGTCTGTAGGAAACTGGGCACTAGCATTCAAGAAAATTTTCCCAGGAGAGTCACAAAGGGATTGGTCTCCCCAGCAGTGATTTATGGCATCAAATGAGATGCACTGTCTGCCAGGGACACACATTCAAGACAATGTCTAAGGTGTTTATTGGAGGCTGGTCACATCTTTTGCCTAGCACATACCAAGACTCCAGATTCCCACAAGCAAATCAAAATGCTTATTAAACAAACAGTTTCAGCACAGAGAGCTACTCATATAATCAAGGCTTATGGCAGTGTAGGGTGTGGTTTACCAGTCAAGCTCCCAGACACCAGGCCTTCCCCAAGGAGTCTCGGGCTGCTCTGTTCACTCATCCCATCACACTTAGCCCCACAGCCCCACAGTGTCTTGTCACCACAGTGTGTGCAAAGCTTTAAGTAAGTGTTGTTTGGCCTGCCAATGTTGAAAAACAAGTTGCTCACTCATTATCCAAGTGCTTTAAGGAAAGCTGAATGAAAGATTCATAAAAGAACTGTTTTTTATATTGGAAATTTCTCTTCAGATAATGCTTATTATTCAGGTGTTTTAGGTTGAAACCTTCTTATTTCAAACACTTTAAAAAAGTTCCTGAGAACCTCAGCTCAACCAGCAATCATTATGGGGTAGGGGATGGTCAGAAGAGTTTCAAGAATTTGGACTTTTGGACTTGCTGTTTTATGTGGTTTGAGTTTTCCATGATAACTCATGGCAAAACATACTCTATACAGTCACCCTGACTGAGCACCCAATTTTTTTTCTACTCACATGTAGGCCCAATAATTAGAGATAATTACTGGACAATTATATACAAGAGAATGAAACTAGACCATAAGCACCATGTGCAAAAATTAATTCAAGATACAGTAAAAACTTGAATATGAAGTCTAGCAACTGTAAAGGTACACAGTAGAAAACATTTACAGAAAACTCCTTAAAGTAGATTTTGAGATGTCACTGACATTTATCTCCAACAGCAAGGAAACAAAGAAAACTTAACACAGGAGTTACATGAAACTAACAAGCTGTTAGTTCAGAACAGAAACCACCATCAAAGCAAAAGTTACCCTATTGACTGGCAGAGGACATCTTAAATAATACATAGACTAAATTTTAATATTCAAACTCTTATCAAGAGTTCATAAATCTCAGTAATAACAACAAAACCCTATGAAAAAACATGGGCAGAGGATCTGAACAGGCACTTGTCCGAGAAGTCATACCAATGGCCAACACTAACATGAAAAGATGTTGAGCATCTCTAGTTAAAAGAGACATAAACTTCAAAACAGCAATGAGAATGGCTGTTACCCAAAAGCCAAGAAACCAAAAACCACTGGAAAGGTGCAAAAGGGAAACCACATTAGTGGGAACATATATCAGTGCAGTCACTATGAAAACAATACAGTGAGGCCTCAATAAATTAAGAATAGAAATTCCATATTACCCAGTCATCCTTCCTACTTTCTAAACAATCTAAGTGTCTATTGTTAGATGATTATGAAGAAGATGTGGTGTCTATATACACAATGGAACATTACTCAGTTGTATTGTTTAAAGAACTGATGAAGGCCCTCCTTGGTGGTGCAGTAGGTTAGGACACAGCACTGCAAGAGAGCCACAGCACTTCAGTGTGAGTTCAATCCCCAGCCCCGAGGTGATCTACATGATGCGGCAGACCTCTCCCGTCTCGCCCGCTGCTCCCCTCAGCAGTGTACTTCATTGACCTGTCTATTCTGCTCTCCACTCTGTCTCTGGTGAATCTTCTCACTCCCTGCACCTCTAGCTTGTACCCCAGTTCTGTATGCATAAATAAATCTTAAAAAAAAAAAAACATTTAAAAGGAAGTGAAAACAACAACAACAACAAAAATAGCAGGCTCTCTATTTGGATAATTTAAATAAAAGAATGTGGGGGGGGCAAATTCAAGAAGCAAATCAATAGACTCATTTCTGTTAGAATCTGTCCAAGGCCTAGAAAGCCTTACACTGTCAAAACTACTCCCAAGTGAATAAGAGAGAACATTGGGTCGTTTCTCAGATGCCTCTGGGCCCCGGGTTTTGTAATCACGGTCTGACCTAGGAGCTCATTCCCCCAGCTTTGTGATTATTCACTGTGAAACCAAGTGGAATCTCCCGGATTTTACTATCTTTGAGTTTCTGAACTGTAAAATGAGGCTAGTGGTGCACACCGTCACAGGCCCAGGAAGAAAATTAACATCAATGATTTCAAGTTCTTTGCAAATATGAAATAATAGTGATCTGTGCTAACAAGAGTATCTATCTTCATGCTCCATTTATCCTTTCTGCTCCCTCAGGGAGACTATTCTTATCTGAGGGCATTGAAAATACATCCTCTTTACTGAGAGGTCATTCTCTCATGTATAGCCCACCAAATGCTATTTTTTGAAGAACACCTACTCCTCTTCTCATCACCCATGGGCCCTGGCAGTTCAGTTCAAAGCTGAAAGGCCACTGTGAGTCTTAGAGATGGGAACATAAATTGATGTCTCATTTTCCAGATTAAGTCTGTGGCAGGTACTCCTGAATCTCCCTTTGTCTCATTCTCTTAACTCCTTTAAACTCATTTATTTATTTATTTTTAATCTGAAAAGCAAAGATCTCTGAGAACCCAAAGCTGGTTCTCTCCATGTTGTAAAAGTGTGGAAATGATCAAATTGCTATGACGGCTGACAGGCTTTGAAACTTACTTGGAATCTATGGAGAGACACATAGTCGACTACAAGTCTAGGAGAGAGAGAGAGTGGCTACCTGATGGTCCTCGATCCACAGCATGCTTCATGGCCGTGAGATAATAGTTCCTATAATCCTAGAGTGTCAAAGTAAGAACCAGCTAAAATAGTCTTTTGAAAGCTTTAGTCGAATCACAGAATCCCACATTCAGAAAGGATCGCAAAGGTTATCTTGGAGCTTTTGGGCCAATAAGTCCTGGATGGGACCTACTCATTCACTCAGTCTTCGTTCGTGCTTCTACGACATTATCTCTGCCTCACCATGAACAATGAAGTTCTATGGCAGCTGTGCACACCTACCCCTAGAGGCAGTGTGTTCTTTAAAGCAACAAGTGCACATTTTCGCTTCTGTCTCCCTAGCAGCCAGCCAGTATCTGGCCAGAAAAAAAATCGAAAAATAATTTGACAGCCCCTCCTCTTACCCAGAGGAGAGTAATAGGCTTTAATCGTTTCAATACTTTCACCTAATGGTTGCCCTTGGGTCAAGCACTTTACTCTCAAGCAAACAAAATGAGTTTAAAAATGTAAACTAGATGCTGTCCTTAGCCCCTGTTTAAAACATGTGCAATTTCTTAAATATGCTAAAGTAAAATCAGCTAAATTAAAATATGCTAAACTTATTACTACTAAATACAAGCCAGATACTTTTAAGAATGAATTTACTCATTTTTAATTGACTACAAATATTCCATCACATCCCCCTATATCAGTCTATTTATCTCAGTTCAGTTTACTTTTGGGGTTGGTTTCTTAGTTATCCTATCTCTCCCATAATGTGGTAAAAACTGGTAAGAAGAGGATCTTGCCTGGCCATTCACAAACTTCTCAATAGAGGCCTTAAAAACAATTCTCCCATACAGCGAATGCTCATTTGCTCTCTCCTGAAACAATGACTAAGGGAATGAATAATTCATTCAATGCATAAGTCCCTCTCAGACATTCTTTAGTGTATCTTAACCAAATGGCATCCCCATTTTCCCTGGGAAAAAAGAGTGATAAAATAAAATCAATAGTTTTCCATCTGTATATAGATTTTATTACACAGGTTTTCCCTTAGTCAGTTGAAGTTTGTCTTTCCAAAGGGATCTTTCAAAGAGTATTTTCACTTCTTTTAAAGACAAAAGATGGGCCCTCCCTGGTGGCACAACGGGTTAAGGGACAGCACTGCAAGCTAGTGTAGCTGCTTCAGCACAAGTTTGATCCCTGGCCCGGGAGCTGACCCACAGGGCACAGCAGACCTCTCCTATCTCTCCCGCTGCTCCCCTCAACAGTGTACTTCATAGATCTGCCTGTTCCACTCCCTACTCTATCTCTGATGAATCCTCTCACTGCCCCTGCATCTCTGGCCTGTACCCTGGTTCTATATACATAAATAAGTAAATATTTAAAATAAATAAATAAATAATGGCTAAAGACAAGTCTAGTGCCTTCCCCCCTTCTATTCGTTGCATATTTTTTATACAGATGAAGAACATCAAGCTTTTCTTCCATTTCATATTTAGTACTTTTATATTACTCTGCTTTTTTCTTTCAAATAGATTCCAATTTATAGCTACTTCCAGAGTTGATTTTAAAACAGTCCAGAGCTGGCCAATAGTATTATGCTGGGGTGGTAAGTCACTTCTTAGGCTAGGTTGTAAAAGATATGTCGGGGTGTCTCTTACTTCCTCTGAGCAGAGGATGTGAGATCCCTATCAGGAGGACTCCCCATCCTCAGAGAAACACAAATGTGGACTTTCTTCCAATCATCACATAACTGAGTCATCATAGAAGCAAAACCTCCAGCCCCATTTCAGCCTTGAAAGCTACTTTATGTGAGACCCTAAACCAGAACAACCCAACTAAGTCTCTATTGATTTTTACCCTCAGGAACTGTGTAAGAAAATAGTCAGGTTTTACAATGTTAGTTTTAGTAAGCTAATTTTTTATATATTAATAGGTAGCATTTCACACCTCCCTACCCTGTGTGAGAATAATTGCTTTTCTAGGGCAATTTGGATCTGTGCATTTATTCTTCATAATTTCACATCTTTACATCTGGTTCTCTCCAGACCTCTAGGCTTTTTCAATAAATTCTTAAATAATCAACACATCTGCCAATCGACACAACATTGTCCAGCAAATTTAAGAGTTTGCTGACTTTCACGCTATGATCGCTGTTCCAGTTGACTGATGTAAACACTAGGATGGAAAATAAACTGAGCAGCTTCCTGGTGACTCAGCATCTTTCCAGATCCATGCTTTTCTGGCACTTTCCAGCAGATCTTCCATCAGCTAGTGCTACTCTTTATTTTGTTTGCATCCGCCCTTTGAATCGCCACACTACGCCTAAGAATATCACCCACTTCATGGTGCATTTCCTAGCATTGAAAATCTTAGTACCATTAAATGTTTTTAAAAACTCTAGTTGGGACTCAACTACTAGTGAGCCCGGTTTGTCCTCCAGAAATATCACCTTAATATTTATTGTCCTCTTTTAAGGGGGTCAGAGGTCTTTGTTTTTTAGGCTTATAATAGTCTCGTGAATTGGCAGTAAAGTCGTGTGTTTTGTTTTTTAATGTTCTATTCCATTTCTCCCTTTCATGGAATGTGAAAATATCCTTTTTCCCATTTCTAATCTCATGCCATGGCCCCATCCACTGTTTGTTACAGATTCCAGTTTACAGCTCTCAGGACTGTACGTCATACACTTTGCAGCAGTCATCTTATTGCAAGGTGGCCCTTCCTTCTCTCCACGCACATGCAGTTGAGCATGCTTCCTCACCCTGAATCAGCCCAGAATTCCTTTCAAAGGCCTACTGACTGGTGCACCAATCTATAAGTAAATACACAAGCATGAAGAACCTACCAACATTCCATATTTTATTACTGCCACCAACCCTGAGGAGCCATGCTTGTTAAGTTAGTGAATGAGGGCCCTCCCTGGTGGTGCACAGGGTTAAAGCACAGTACTAAAGAAGCTAGTCACGGTCACTTCAGCACAAGTTTGATCTCCAGCCAAGATGCTGACCCACATGGAGCGGCAGACCTCTCCTGTCTCACCCGCTGCTCCCCTCAGCAGTGTACTTCATCGATCTGCCTGTTCTGCTCCCCACTCTGTCACTGAGGAACCCTCTCACTGCCCCTGCAACCATGGCCTACCCCAGGGGTAGAACAGTACCCCAGTTCTGTATGCATAAATAAATCTTTTAACAAATTAATGAATGAAAAAAATCAATAAATGAATGTAAGTGTGAGTATCTTCAACCAAAAATCTCAATTCTGTTAATCAACACTAAAAATTCAAATATATTTGAATTGGGTTAATAAAACCCATGCTTTAACACACCACATGGGTGGTCATAACTTATTTATTTTGCTGCACTTTCTTCTGAAATATATTAAAGTTTCTGCCAAGGTTTTAAATCAATAAGTAAAATATTTCTTCAATTACTTATTGTGCATTAAAAAAACACGAAGACAGAAATAGAACACAGTTTTGAAAATTAAAGGCCAGTTTTAAAATATTTTCAGATATGATTGTATTTTCCATTATTAGTTTTAAATAGACTCCAACATGAATGACAATCCTGCCTGTCAGCAAAAGAACGTTACAGGTAAGTAAGAAGCCAATCTTCAGATATATAAAATAAGTTATTATGCAATAAATAAGTCAGTTCCCAATTGGTGTAGAAGGATAAGAACAATAAACATAGCTGGGGTAATAGGAAATTATTTTTTTAAAATGCAGATCATACTCCTAGACTATTCCTCAAAACATACTCCAGTCATAATAAAGAGCTAAATTCTCAAGGGGATCTAAAGAGAATATAAAAATTCCAGTAAACATGAGCAAAAAATATGAAAGGCTAGTTCCTCCAATGAAAAGAAAACATCTGAACAAACTGAAAGAAAAATGTTTATCCTCCTGAAGAACCAAATAAATAAATAAATACGAGTACTAATCCTTACTCAACAAATTAGCAAAGATTTACATTGAATGCACACATAGCAATTCCAGCTGGTGGAAGGTGAAGAACCCCATCTATAGCAACACAAAAATGAATGCTAATTACTTAAAAACCCCATTGACAAAACAGCTGTCAATAGCTATTTTTAAAAAGTCTTTAAAGTATTAATTTTCTTTAACTCTCTACTTCCATTTCTGGAAGTCTCCCTGGAATGCTTTCTGCTTTCTGGTGTGAATGCCTTGGCAAACAACCATGTCTTATTCCACGGCCAGCTCAAGTTTCCTCCCTTCCTTAAAGCTGAAGGACTTGGCATAAGGAATATGAAAAGAAGAATAAAGAGTGTTCTGGAAGCAGCACTTAGGAAGACCTAGGTCAAAGGAAATGCCCTTGTGGCCTGAGGGCTTCTGGATGCAGCACTGCCTGTTGGGAAGTAGAGATGTGACTCTTTCATCATGTTTTCCCAACTTGGTTCCATCGTATGCAGATTTTAATGGACTTGATCTGTTCCTCAAGGACTCAAGTTCTAACATCCAAAACTTTATGTTCGACTCAAACTCATTATTTCTAAATTCTAAAATAGCCTTTCTTATTATTTCTTATTAAATTCATTCTATAATTTCCCTCACAAGAGCCCCCTTTTTCTATCTTAGCCTAACTCCAGATCAACCACCTAGGATTATCCCATGGAATTATCTGCATGAAGTAATTACTTTTATTCTCTTTGCAACTATTTCATATTCCAAGATAAGTCCTTACACTTTAAGGCACGTACTTACTGTTCAGTTTGCAAATTTTCTTGGAAGTTAAAAGTATGGAGTCAGCAATTTACTGCACTGACTAGAAAAGAAACTAAAAAAAAAAAAAAAAAATCTACCTACACAACTTTAGATACAAATGAAACCTTGATTAATTTCTTAAAATGTCAGAAATGGCAGTGAGATGTATGCCATTTGTTAAAGATTAGGGGCTTTTGTTCAGGCGTTTGAATAATAGCTTTATGATAATGTACAACTGTGATGAGTACAAGTCACTCTGAATCATACTCTGGGGCTGAAAACTAGCAAAGTGCCCCCTGCTAAAACAACAGGAAAGTGAAGTGATACTGACTGTAACACATTTTACTGCAAATCCCCTGATAACAGGAATGGAAAACTGGGATAGAAAGGTCTAGAATCTATTTTCTCTTTCATCAGTAATTCATTTAAAATTGGATATCCAGATAAGTTTTGTTTCACACAACAGATGTCTTTCTAAAAAGACAAAGAAATCACTGAAAAGAACTCATATTTGTGCTGGGGACTCTACATATCACAGATAATTTGGATATCTTCTCCCTTGTAAATATTAAGGATAGTTCTAACAGGCAAATGATGCCTACAGATATACTAGTTTCATTAATTAATGCTTTCAAATACTGAATTTGTTTAAGATGCACTTTATGGAACAGCAATTCAATACAAACATTTCAGGTTTTAGAGTTTACACAGACTTTTAAGAAAAAAAATACATTTTTTGCTAAAGAAGGAGAAGAAAGGGAGGGAAGAAAAAGCAAGAGCATGGGGTGGGGGGAGCAAAAGAAACAGAGAGGTGGTGGGTAATATTCTATTTCTGTGTTTAGCTGTAAAACAACCACAGGTGCAGGTCTCAGATCCAAGAACATCTTGGTCTAGCATCTGTGGACTCTTACTTCTTTGTATATAAATATATATTTTCACATATCTTTGTGCTGAGGGACATTTGTTATTAGAATACTGATATATTTGCAATGGCCCAGACCACTAGCTATGGTAAGAGATGGTATATACAGGGTGAGAAATAACAAGCTTATGAACTTTTTTCTGAAATGACCTAAAATCATCAAGCACCTAGAAGAGTTATGAGGAAAACAAGCCCTGTTCCAACTTTCCAGTCTGCATGTAGGAGGAGGCACAGTCTAGAGGTGCCCCTGCATTTCCTTCCACCAATTCCCAGAGGCCAGTGCCCTTGTGAGAATTCTGCTCTCCATTCCTGCCTTCCGTCCCTAAGAGTTAAATAATCATTTTGCTGTCCCCAAAGATGGCAGTGTCTTGGAGGGTAACATTCGGATTATGTCTACACCTTTCAGCCTCCAAATTATGCACTAAGAACACTAATGTGTTTTAAACAATTTGCTATTGCATTTAACGCCCACAGGCCTAAAAATAGGTACTTTTGATTCTCCCCCCCCCCAAGGAATTGACAAAGGCTCTGAAATTAAAAAAAAAAAAAAAGGCCCCACGTCTTCATGACTAAATGGTAAAGCATTTCAAACACATGTTCCAAAGTCCTTGATCTTTCCATGCTGAAAATATGACAGAAAAATTGATGCCAGTACAAGAAGGAATGAATGTGTGAGCCAAGGAGAGAGAGGGAGTGTATAAAGGAGGTAGCTATCAAAAGAAGGAACTAAAACTTCCATATGTCATTTCATGGAAAAATCACTATGACAAAATATGGATTGGCTGACCTGAATACGTGGCCTTCCTCACTGGACAAGTTTCCCCGAGCCATACAGTCCACAGGAAAGGACCAACATTTACGTGTGTGTCTCCATAAGTTAAACCACTTTCTTAGTCCTACTTCCTTTCCTAACCAACAGCCCTCCCCTGACTACACAAATCCCTGGCCTGCAGAATGTAGTTTTCCCAGTTATTTCCCTTCTAAACAGAATACACCTTCAAAATTGATCATGCTTTACTTGCATTTGTATCTACTTTCCACACAGGTCTCACTGAAGTGCCTTCCACTTCACTTCTTAGTTATGGTTTCATTACTTAAAATCCCGGAATTGACTGATTACCTTTAAAACATTCAAATCATAATCAGTGTAGGTCGAGGTACACTGGGCCCCTGGCTGTAATTACCCCAAATCCTTCTTGAGTAAATTAACAATAAAGTTGCCATCCAGAGTTCGCTTGAATTATCCAACAAAACGTGGCTATTCACGAGCAACAGAATTCTCTCATTTGTTTTGTTTTGTGTCTCTCAACCAAGCCAGGACTTACCCTGAGAGTCTGAAGTGCAGTGTCTCACTGCACTGTGCCAAATAAATAAACAGGTGATTAAAACTGTTTGGTCCTTCTGTGCCTCGGTTCCTGGATGCTTTGGTCTTCGACTCCTAGACACTGAGCTCTCAGATGGAGGCGTCTCCACAGGCAGTTGGTTGGCCTGTGCATCTTACACTCTTGCTACTTACTTACCTCCCTACAGCTAGAAGCTAGCTGACCTAGCTTACAGCGGAGCCCTACCTGTTCTATGCACAAAGTAAGCACACACTAGCTGACTGGGAGATTCCATTGTCTGACACCTGAAGCAGCACACTCAGGAGGTCACTAGCACAACTGCCAGTTAACGACATCTCTTCTCAGCCTTCCCCTCATCTCACACGCTCCTCCGATGTGGACACATGTCCTAGGTCCCTTGCCATAGCAAATGTCACTCTTGGGAGGGATCAACATTAATGCCACGAGCGGAGTTGCTGAGTTCACTAGAATTTGCATGAAAGGAAGGGACTTGCTCCTCTCCCCAGTAGCAGGATTTTAGCATCAATTCAGAAAATAAATAGTGTATGAAACTGAATAGTCTTTTTCTCTAGTTGAGGCACAGAAAAACACCTAATCCTCATGCACAGGACCAGCTATAAAGAGTCATTCTGCCACGAGGCACCAGGCTGACTGCTCCAGTGCAAGAGGTAGACGCTGATCCTCAGCCTCATGCACATTTACATTGTGTAGGTCGAGGTACACTGGGCCCCTGGCTGTAATTACCCCAAATCCTTCTTGAGTAAATTAACAATAAAGTTGCCATCCAGAGTTCGCTTGAATTATCCAACAAAACGTGGCTATTCACGAGCAACAGAATTCTCTCATTTGTTTTGTTTTGTGTCTCTCAACCAAGCCAGGACTCACCCTGAGAGTCTGACAGCAAGAATATACAAGCTCTCGGGACTCAATAGTGAAACCAAGACAAGAGGCCAGCAGATACTTAGCTCTAATGGGCTTTGCAAGGCTTAATTAACTCCTGCAGGAGGAGTTCTTTGTGATGTTCAGATTGCATATATTCTCAAAGGTCAAAGATTATGAAGATCGAAAGAAATAATGGCTTTCTCTACATGGCTCGATTATATCAGAAGGACATGCCCAATACTCTCCATCTTAGTTATGGTTTCATTACTTAAAATCCCGGAATTGACTGATTACCTTTAAAACATTCAAATCATAAAATCTGTTGTAAGTGGTGATTTTGTTGGCTTGTTTTGAAGATAATGATGGATACATCTGTAGGGCAAGGAGGGGTAGTGAGGGCTTCCTTTTTTCCTCTCAGCATGCTGTTTTCACAGATTTGGCCTCAAAAGCCCCGTTGAACAATACACGGAACATCTGCGCCTTGGTTTCAGAGCTTTTCTCATTGCACAAGTGAATCCACAATGTTTGCAGAAGAACCTGGGTTATTACAGTTTTTGAAAGTTCTCACTGGCACCCCTGAGCTTCCTGATGAGGCTGAAGGAGCATCATGAAAAGGAATTAAATGTATTATTTGAGATCATTGTCTTTACTCATTCATTAAAGCAAGATAGTGTTCATTCAAGAAAAGGTGTATATACACACATGCCACACTCTGGGGACAGACTGATAAGGAAGTCACAGTCTTTCCTACAGGTCCTCTGCCCAGCTCCCTATGAGACTGAGACCGGTCTGCAGGGCAGTGTGGTGCATGATGAGGAAAGCAGAGCCCTACTCAAGTGAGCAAGGATGGACTACACAGAACAGTGGACATTTTTGCTGAAAACCAGAGGAGAAGAATTAGGCTGACCTCTATTTGAAGAGAAGGCTGAAGTCATTCTAATCAGAATGAAGTTATGCAGAAGATTGCAAGTGAGAGACAGAGCAGGGAGCATTTGGGGAACACAAGAGGTCATTTACAACAGCATACTTAGAGCTTGTGGCAAAAAGGAAAAGAGCTGGCAGAACAATTATCTTGAGCAACTTGGTGTTATTTAAATGTTTTAAACATTAAACGTAATCATTTGAAATTAAGTTGCATTTTAGCAAGCTAATGCTAAAATGGAGAAGCCCAAGAGACACAGACCAGAGAGGAGGCCAATGTGAAGCTCATCTTGAGGAAAGATGAGGGGCATTGAGGAAGTGTAAGACTGGACACAGGAGAGGGAAGTCTCCACAGACGTAGATTCCAGAATCAGCGGGATTCACTGCTAGATGAGACAGGGGGAGGAGGAAGAGCCATCAATTCCCAGTTAACCGCTTCTTCTGGGTGGTGATGGTGCCACTTTCTGGGGCAGGGCATTTGGGAAGATGGGGAGCTGCTGAGACCTTGGGGGCATTGTCACCTGGCAGAGAGCAGAGAGGAGGACAAAAATGCTCATTTCTTTTGACTATTTTTGTAAAATATGAAGTCAAAATGTGCATTTCTCCAAATGTACCCTCACAACCTGTTAGCTTCTAGATTCAAAAGGCCTAACTCATCACAGTATCAGGCAGTATTGATTAGGACAGTCTCTCAATGAGATGGTGTCATTTATACATCTTAAAATACCATAAATGTTCTGCTAGTGATGTCCTTTATAGAGGAGTAAAGACCCAGCTTTACTCCTGTCCAGGGCTGAGTGTTCTCAATAATTCAAAAGCAAGACTCATGGAGGTATTTGTTCCTTGGTTCTGTTGGTTTGTTTGTTTATGTTCAAAACCACATATTAGTTTTAATTTACAAACAGCCCTGTGAGGAAAACAGTGGGTTTTCTTATTTCTAGGGACAGTGTTGGAAGAAGCCCAGCATCTACACAGTGAGTGGTGTGGCCAGAGAGCTCACAGGAGCATCCTGGCCTCTGGGGCTATCTCCCAGCTTACTTCTAGCCTAAGGCTCAGTGCTCCTTCCCATGCTGAACAGTGTGAGGCCCTGATTCTGACTTTATCCAGAGGCTTAGGGGCCCTCCCTGGTGATACAGTGGGTTAAAGCACAGCACTATGAAGCTGTCTGCAGCTACTGCAGCATGAGTTTGATCCCGGGACAGGGGGCTGACCCACACAGCATAGCAGACCTCTCCTGTCTCCTCGCCACTGCTCCCCTCAGCAGTGTATTTCAGTAGAACTGCCTGTTCTGCTCCCCACTCTGACTCTGGTCAATATTCTCATCTCTTGCACCTCTGGTCTGTACACCCATTCTTGTATGCATAAGTAACTAAATCTCAAAAATAATAAAAATAATAAAATGTAGAGAGAGGCTTAACTCAATGGTGACTGGAAATTAGCTCTACCATAATTATCATTATTTTGACATGGAATTCACTCTTCTCACCAACCTTCCTAATAGTAGATTTGTCCTTCTATTTTAAAATGAATTTTCAAAGTACATCAAGAGAAACACCATCAGTGGTGTTGGTGAGAATGTTTACCCTTCAGATGCTCTGGAGTCAGACGTACCGTCCACACTGGGAATGCATTCTAATAAAAGACACGCGCTATGGAGGTGAGAACACTTGAAACAGCATTTGCATCTGCTGCAAGACTTACAATGTAATGGATTGCTAACTAATTAGCATGATTTCCCAGACTGAATTATGCCACATGTAGGAGTAGCTGGATATAAAAATAAATTTGATTATAATGTGCATAAATTGCTCATTTCTTACAGAATTATGGCTTTTCTTAAGTGAATGCCCAACTTCCCCAAATTGTCAATGAAATGTGTTTCAAATGGCTGCTCTTTTTGGGGCTGTGCTGCTTTCTGGGAGTTAGACTACTCATGGCAGCTGCTTTGCTGGAACACGACACACACACACAGCACACCAGGCAATGAGTGTGACCTACATTCAGGATGTTTATGAGTTCTGCCGAAATTGGGTAATTTCACTCACTGTTTTGCTCTTTTGCTGATGTGAGGGGTCTTGAGCATCATTTGGGGAAACAAGTCCCTGGATGTGAGAAGGAAAGTACAGTGCTTACAGAAGAATGGGATAAAAAGGTGCAAATCAACCACAGCATATTTCTCCCAGCCCTGTGCCAGATTCCGTTAGAATCTATAACAAATGTGATCAGCCCATGCATGGAGTTGCCTTTATCATAACATAGATGATTAATGAACAAAAAAATATAGCTAATGCTAAGTGGCAGGGCACTAATAGTATATTCTATAACTTAGACAAAGGGCAGTCCTTCCTTTGAAGGCAAACATATGGCATTTCATAGGAGAAGGAGCATAGGTAAGATTTAAGTGAAGTAAGAGTCATTCCTATTACCTAGACTGGAGGTGAGAAAAGCACCTTTCATATGCAAATCCATCCATTCATTATTAGACTTCTATTATATGTGAACCAGAGTGATCTTTAATGGGATACATCCTTGCATTCCACATCCTGTATGCAGTTTATGAATAGGTGCTGTACACACACTCACACACACACACACACGCCCACACCGTGTCCCTTTGTCAGTATGTTCAGGAAGCACTGAGTAAACAAAGTTAAATTTCATTAGTTCAGGCTTCTCAGTGTTTAGTCTTTTTCAAGTTTTCAATGAGGGAAAGTTTTGCTTTGAATTTTAAAATTAGGTAGTTATGCATGGAATTTAAAAAAAAAAAGTATTATAAAGTCTACCTAAGCAAATAATCTATAGGGGTGAAGAAAGTAATGATCATTGTAATGGTATTAAGTTTAATGACTCCTGCATCAAATTCAAATCACAGTAACAAAACTTCAACAATCCCTTATCAACTGTACACTTTGACTGTTAGACAATGTGCTAGGTATTGAGCATGACTATGTAGCTACCACAGACACTTCTAGATTACCTGCCACTATTTCTATATACATATAAGCAAGCTAAGGCTTGGAGAGATTAAGGATTCTAGAGAAGGTCACACAGAACTAAGTGGCAGAGCCATCTCGTATACCTCTACATATGACAATTTGTTAAATGGTGTTTGTGTATGAATCATGAAGAACGGAAGTTCCAAGAGGGACGGATACAGTCAAGGAAATTGAATGTTAGTGCTAATTAAGCATCATTCCATAGACACATGCAATAGATACTTTTAGATAAAGATGGGCATGGGAATGCATTGCTTATATCCAAGAGTGGATATATAAAGGACAAGAGGAGTCTGCTCACCATTTGATCTTTCTCAGGAAGTTACTTTAGGATGTGATTCAGGAAAACTCAAGATTGTGTAAAAAAAAAAAAAAAAAAAAGGAAGACTCTGGATCTAGGAACAGGTTTACTCAGGAAGGCCCAACAATGCAGAAGCTACTATATTTACACTACTAAGATTCTAGCTCCAAGATTTCTCGTTCTAGAATCGTAGCTCCAAATGTAGTTGCCACAAAGCAGGCCTGCTCTTCTAGGAGGGCCTGATCCTTTGGCCACAATCCTTCCATCTCTAAACAATAAATTTTGGTATTATAGTGGTAGATATAAAATGAGATGACCACTTGACCCATTTATTTTTGATCAGTTTCAAAAATCCCAGTTGCCTGTTAGAGAATCAAGAAGAGTCTGAAGTCAGAGAGCATAACATAGGTAACATGACATCCGGGTCCT
>NW_004567121.1:30006380-30010070 GCF_000260355.1 Condylura cristata | reverse complement strand
CTGCCCCTGAGCCTCTGGCCTGTACCGCAGTTCTGTATGCAGAAATAAATAAATCTTTAAAAAAAAAAAAAAGTTTCCTAGGGCCTGACTAGGTAGTCTCAGCCACGGTGAAATTGGTGGTGACCAGTGGGAATTTCAATTGTATTTTTCACATGGTCTAGAGAAGCTGATTTGCCCTCATTCAGCTAACCCAATGGGGAGTGTTGGACACAAAAAACCAACTGATTCCCAAATCCCATTTTAATTATTTGTTGTAGGCCCCAGTGGCCAATTTCATCAGAGAGTTTGTTCCATTTGGGCGAGAATGCTTATTCAGAGTACCATGGAGACTTATTTCCAGAGATGGGGGGTGAGGGGGACTATACTTCTGAAATGAAGCCTCTCCATTATTCACAGAAAATATAAAGGCAAAGGCACTGCTTCTATTAGCTTTCCAGCTATCACTGATTTCATTTAAGCCAAAATATTAGATTTAGTCTATCCACAATACTGTAATCACAACATAGTTATTGCTTTAAATTGCTAGTATTTCTACCTACTTCATTTTAGTACTTAATTTGTTTCTTTTTTTTAACATGTTACACCTCAGTATTTTAATTATGCTCAGCTGAATGTATCTGAATGCTCTCAGCATGCTTCATTATTTATATTAGTAGAAAAGCACATAAAATCAAATTGCATGCTGACATTCTATAATTTGTACTTGCATATCTCTAAAATAGACTTCTATAGATACAGCAACTATTCAAGAGTGGCTCAAGATATGCTATGATTTTAAAATTTAACTGAATTTTAATGTACTCCCAAAATAAAATTTATGAGTTTTCACTAGAAAATGTCTTATCTGATTAGTCATATTCCACAATTATTAACTGCCCCTATTCTGCATTTGATTGAATTGTAAAAAGGTGAATTCCTTCCCTTCTTACCGCAGGCATTACGCTATGATTTCTGCACATCTTGAGATTTCCATATCTAAATTGGAAATTATGTTAGATCTACTGAAATATTAAGTATAAATAAAATATAAACCCTTTTTTTATTAGAAATGGACATTATCATTTAACTTAGGATGGAGGTGTGTGGTCATACTGTCTTTCAGATGTCCATTATCAAAAAATTTGGTTTAAGCTCTCTCCTTTTTCACTTGGAATTAAGAGTCAGAGGTCCCAGAAAGAATTATGAGTGTCTAAGCTTTTATTCATAGCACCTCTCCCAAGAACTCAGCTGTGTTGTTGGGTCTGGCAACACCATCATTCTATCAGTTTTGTCTGAGAGTAGGATTCACCAAATAGAGGCTTTGGTATATCTTTAGGCTTATTCTGAGATTATTAAAGGCAGATTGATAGCAAAGAAGGTGGCCAAAATCTAAGCTTCCTCTGAATGGTCAGGGGCACAGAGGATATTAGTATAGCTTTTTCGAGATTGGAATCTCCTCTAATTTGCCACATAGCAATCTGAGGGAAAGAGGAGGCAGTCTACTTGATGTCCAGCTTCAAGGAGCAAATAGTAAGTCCTTAAAGGATGAGTAAACCTATAAATAATGGAATTAGAAATGCAGTGACATTTCAGGTGAAAAAATACAGTGGAAAAACTACGTATGCAATTTTCTGGAAGATGATGACAACATATTGTTAAATTCAAAAATAATAGAAGTATTAAGTACAAAAATGGGGTTTGAGCTAGATGAAACAGGAGTAATTATGTGTAATAAAAATAAAGCTGATCACCCCCAAAATAGCAAACCCTTGCACAGGTAAGGAGCAGGGCAGCAGCTACTTAATTGTGAGGCAATGGGGAGCTTTCCAGTAGGCGGTGCAGATGAGATGATCGGGTTTGTGTCACAGGAATGTGCATCTGGCAGTGTGTGCAGGACACTGGGGATACTGCTGGATGAGGCAGAACAAACAATTGTCAGGCTATTAGAGCAATCCAGGAAATGGCTGATTCAATTCAAGTCCAATTCAGCAATTTAGTGAATTCCAACATTGAAAGGGACACAGTGCTGCTGGACATTGTAGGCATACGTGATAAGACAGCCTTTGCTGCTTTTAAAGGCAAGGACATATTATATACTTAGCAATTGTTGGGAGATGAAAGGAAGGAGATAGATTAAGAGGGGTCATGGAAACAGGGAGGGAGAAGGAAACAGAAAGGAAGAAAACCAGGCAAGAAGGAAGGAAAAGGTAGACTGAGGAAGGTAAGGATTTAACCACACGATAAAGTTACCAAAAAATTCCAAACACACCTGCTAACACCTTTGATTATTTTAAGGAATAGCGTTATTTCCTAGAAAAATACCGGTGATTAAAAGTAATCCATTTGACAGAGAATATCTATGTGTACACACACACACACACACACACACACACGTTCTCCTTTCTGTTCCTATAGATAGAGAAGGGCAGAAAGGGACCACACAGTACAGTGCAAATATCTTCCCACAAGCACATCTCTGCCTCCCAAAGTCTAATCCAGTAAACTCCCTGAGAACCCCCTAACACAGCAAAACCACAGCAGGGAAGGAACAAAGACTAAATCACTGCGTGGGATTACATTTCCTCCAGTCTGACTGGACAGAAGAAAGTTTATTCACTAAACTAGTGCATTGACAGTGATATCAGTTACTGAAAGATGATCAAATGTTTAATGTGTTAAGCTGTACAAGAACACTAGTCTACTCTGAATGACATGGAAAATACCTTTACAAGCACCACCCATCAAAGAGACATTGATTTGATTGATGTTAAAAAACATGCTCTACCCAGCTTTCAAGAAAGTGATCATTCCAAATAATAATTAAAATACCTAAGTTTGGTATTTTAATCTCAATTAATTTTAGAAGATTCCAAACAAAGCCTGACAATGTGTGTGCATGTGTTTAGGAACTAATGTAATTTGTTAAAAGAGCTGTATATAAACGTTTTACCAAATCAATTGAAAATAAAATATGAGGGTAAATAATCCACAGCTGTATACAATTTGAGCCAAACAAGAAAGCATATTATAAAATTATAAGAGAAACTTACTATAGTTTGTTACCTAAGTAAGAACTAAACTATCATCATTTTAAGATGACTAAAAAGTATTTAACACAGGTCAAAATTAATTCTAAATTAAAACATATATATATTAGTAACATAAGAACAGGAAGCATTTAACACGCTAAAGCATAGACAACCATTGTCAACAGAAAGTTACATATAGACACACTCACATACATTAATGTCAACAAGAAAAGGAAGCTTCCTTTCATCATTGTTATTCTATAGTTTTATAATTTTCCATATCAAAAAAAGAAAAATGACACAAGAAATAAAATTAAGACCAAATTTCATTGTTTTTATATCTTATCGTTGACCAGCATAATTTAACATAACTGAAAACTAGTTTGAATCATTATAGAATGTTTCTGGACTTAATTGCTTAAGCAATACTAATCCTTCAGCAACTTACTATAGAACACAAAGAAATACATACACATACATACAAGTATTTTCCAAATGGATGGCCATATTGTTTTTATATAAATATTAAATCCTAAAATAATTAGACCTACCCCAAATTAATTTTTAACTAATTAACTTCCTTGAAATAACCACAGAATTTAAATTTGGGACAGAATAAAATGACTAAAACATTAATCACCAGGAAAGAGCTGGAGATAATTTCCAAAGTTATTTATAAGGG
>NW_004567121.1:29970550-30004320 GCF_000260355.1 Condylura cristata | reverse complement strand
TATCACCACTGCCACTGTGGGCTGAATTTGATTCCCAGTCAGGGAACTGACCCACATGGCAAAGCAGACCTCTCCAGTCTCGCCTGCTGCTCCCCTCAGCAGTGTAATCCAGTAGATATCCTGTTCTGCTCCCCGCTCTGTCTCTGGTGAATCCTCTCACCCTGCACCTCTGACCGACACCCCAGTTCTATGCATCAATCAATAAATCTATTTTTTAAAAAATGGCATTTTACTTAAACTGTTATAAATTCACCAATTGTGCCCTTACTGAATCTGTAAGCACATATGTTCCAATTTATAGATGATAGAAAAATTATACTTCCTCTATCATCATCACATTGTAAGATATAATTCAGAGAGTCCCAGACAAAATGTATCCATCTGTTCCGGCCAGACAGTAAAGAGTGACGCAGAGGATGAAGGAATCCAGGTGCTTGTGAGTGACTAGCTCAGGAAGGTGGGTGTTCTATAAAAAGTGAAGCAGATGAGCAGAAGGACCAGAAGAGCTCTAAGCAAGGTGAATTGTGTCATCACATACGGGATCTTATAAAAAGGGGCCTTCTGAGGACAAAAGGCCACTTACTAATAAGTCTGCTGAAACAAAAGGTAAAATGGGACTGGTTGAGGAGAAGCAGGACTTATGGTCATTCCAAATAGAGTTCTGAAATTCCGAAAAATAATATTACACTCCTTAAATAAAAACTATAAGGAAAAGAAGCAGATGTATTTTGGCACAAAATCATCAATGAGAGGATCCCTTTTTCTCTACTTCCTCACAATTGTCAGCTACTAGTCTTTTGATTTGGGCCATTCTCACAGGTGCGAGATGGTATCTCATTGTAGGTCTGAGTTTCATTTCCCTGAGTATAAATGATGGTGAACCTTTCTTTTAATTTATTTTTATTTTTTAACATTTATTTTTTTCACAAAATAGGATTTCTCCCTTAGGTGTGGTCACCCAGTTTTCCCCATAGTCCTCCACTATAAAGTCCACTGTTCCCTCACTCCCACCCCTAGTTTCTATGATGCCCCTTTTCCTACCTTCTCCTCCTGAAAATTTCAGATCATTTCTGCTTTCAAGAGTGACAGTTTGTCTTTGTCTGACCCTTTGGTTGGTTTCTCTAGATTCCACACAGAAGTGGAGCCATGTATTTCTCTCTCTTCCTGTCTCACTTCACTTGGGACAATCCCTTCCAGCTCTATCATGTTGCCACAAATGTCCTGGATTTCTCTCTGCTGATTGCTCAGTAGTATTCTATGGCTGCGTACCATTTCTTCGTGGTCTATTCATCTTTCCAGGGCATTTAGGTTGATTCCACATCTTGGCTATTATAAATAACACTGTGATAAACATAGGAGTGCAGGTTTGCTTTTGAGTAAAGGTTTCTGTGCAATGAGCAATTTTTTTACGTACCTGCTGGCCATGTATGGCCCAGTGACTGAACCAGATTCTTTTCTTTTGTTGAGCTGTGTAGATTTTGAATACCATCCTCTTACCAAGTTATATGATGTATAAAAATTTGTTTCCATTCCTTATAAATATTTTTTAATTTGTTTTTGTTTTAATGATAGGGTTTTGCTGTGCTGAAGTTTTCTGATTTGATGAAGTTATCTGATTTGATGTAGCCCCATTTGTTTATATTTGCTTTTGTTTCTCTGGCTATTTGAGACAAAGCATTCCCTACAAAAACATCACTGAAGTCAACATTATGTGGTGTTCTGCCTACATTTCTTTTATGAGTTTTATGGTTTTATGGACTATGTTCAACACTACTTGAATGAAATTTTGTATATAGTGTGGTTTCACTGTTTTGCAGGTTTCACTGTTTTGCACGTTGCTGTCCAATTTTTCCAATATCATTTGTTCAAGTTATTTTCTTTTCTTCAAAATATATAATTGGTTCTTCTGTCATAGATTGACAGAATGTCCATATAATAGTGTCCATATAATAGTGGGCTTATTTCTGGGGTCTCAATTCTAGTCTATTGGTCTGTGTCTGAATATGATTAACTTGATATTATTATGGATGGGCCTATCTCTTTAACTTTTTGTTCTTTTCATTTGTTGTTTATAAGCAAGATTCTTATATGTTGATTTTGTAACCAGATACCTTTCTATATTCATTTATTGTTTCTAAAAGTTTTGTTGTTGTTGTTGTTGTTGTTGTTGTTTTCTGGCAAAGACTTTGGAAGTTTCTAGTTATAGTAGCATATCTCTATAAATAATGTCTCACCTCACTCCCCACCTAGATTCCTTTTAGTTCTTGTTCCTTTCTAATTGCTATAGCTAAAATCACCTCCAATACTAAATTAAACAGAAGTACTGACAGTGAGTATCTTGCCTTATTCCTAATCCTAAAGAGAAAGCTTTCGGGTTTTTTTCCCATTAAAAATTATATGGGTTGTAGGTTTGTGATATATGTCCTTTAATGTGTTGAGATAGGGTCCTTTTATTATCATCTTGCTAAAGTTTTTAATCATATATAGGGATGCCTAATATTATCAAATGTTTTTTTTTCTGAGTTTATTAACATTATTATTTTTATGATTGTTTATTAAAAGAATACATGATACTGATTGGTTTACATACCTTAAAGTACCCTTGCATCGCTGGTCAAAAACTCATTTGATCACAATGCACAATCCTTGAAATTTCCCAGTATTGTTGAAGATTTTTGCATATTTATTCATCTGAGATATTAGTCTGTATTTTTTAATGAATTGTTTTGTCTGGTTTTGGTACTAAGGTAATATTGGCATCATATAACAATGTTTCCTCTTAAATTTTTAGAAATAATTTGAGCAAGGTGGATATAAGTTCTTATTAAAGCTTTGATAGAATTTTCTTTTAAACTTTTTTTTTGGTAGATTTCTGATTACTGTGTCAATTTCCATGACTGCAATATGTTTATTTCTTATGTTTCTTCCTTTGTTAGTTCTAGCAAACTATATAATTGTATAAGCTTATTCATTTCTTCAGGGTTATTGAATTTAGTGTAGTAGTAGCATCTTAAGATTCTATTTCTATGCTATCTATGATAACTTCAACTATTTCATGCCTAATGACATTTATTCATATTTTATCTTATTTTTCTTTGTTAGTTTAGCGTGAGCTTTTTCACATTTGTTTCTCTTCTCAAAGATACCACTGTTAGTTGAGCTTGCATTATCTTTTTTTTATTATTTCCATTCTCATTTGTATTATTTTCTTATTTCTACCAACTTTAGTATTATCATAAATGTAACTCTGTCCTTTACCTCACTGACTAGGACTCATGACAATCTATATTCTATAGAGGTATGTTTTCCCTGGAAATGTGACAATTCATCTTATTTCAACATAAATATATCTATATTTTTTTAGTAGTCTGTAAACTAGAAATAGCTATCCAGATTTTTCATAGAGCTTTAAATTGCATTTCATTTCCCTTTCATTAAGAATCCCATCATGATTTGCATTCTGTCCATCTGTCCAAGTTCACTTCATCTCTCTGAGGAATTGACCTGTCTCTTTTTGTTTAGTACATATAATTGGTTTTGATGTCCATGTTAGATCAAGTTTAATTATCAGGTGGCCAACAGTTCCCAATGGTTTAGTTACTGTAAGTTTACTCATTCAAAATATATTGTTATTTAACAAAACATCAGGCCTGAAATTATCCTAGATAGAGTCTTCTACATAAGTCTTTACAAATCATGCACACAGTTTATTATGATTTTGTTCACTAATTACTAATTACACTATGAAAAAGTAAATAAAATCTTCAAAATTAAGCAATATCACACCTAAAAATGTAGAGAACAACCTTTTTTTTCTAAATAGGAAGTATTTAAGTTTAATGTTATTATCCTTTCTTTAGTATTTTATATTCACACTGAAATAAGGACAAAGTTTCTTGACCTTGGAAAATGACAGGATCCTGATTTCATCAAATACCTGGTTGGACATGAACCCACTATCTTTCATGCAAAACAAGTGCTAGATTTAGTTTTGTACATCGACTCATGGAGGCCTCCCCAGTGAGTACTTGTGCATCGACTCATGTGACCTCACACATTCATCCCTGTTACTAACACCTGCCATTCTCTTTCCCCCAGTTCACCATTGAGTGTAACTGGGGAGACTGCCCTTTCTCACATTTTCATGAGAGTATTAATTGAAAAGGTCATGCACTCTGGAAATATTTTCTCATTTCTACAATGTAGTAGCAGAGGCTCATGTTATTACATGTAGTATTCAAAATTTAGAGAGGTTGCAACATTGGGTCAAATGGTTTTTGAGAGGAGAGTGAACCCCTCTAACAATGCTTAGCTTGTACCGCCCGAGAGAGCACCAATGCCAAGCGTCTCACCTACCAAAAACTGGACCCCTGGTAAACACTTTCTGAATCAACTAGGGTAATATCTTAAGGACAACAACTATAAGAGAGCAAGTTGGCAAAGGAAACTGTCAAGGTTATATGGCAAATACATCCTGAGCTATCTGGTGGACATGAAGTGTGGACAACAGACTTGGACACACACCAGGGAGGAGCACATTTGCTTGCCTAATAAGGTCAGGGTAACAGACTGCAGCAAAGAAGTCCCGTGGACAGCTAAAAGTGAACGGCAGATGGTTTCTGAAACCTTGAGAACGCAGGCAACCGTACTCAGGAGAATAAAGAAATTTAGTTCTTTTTGGAAATCACCATTTAAGACCACTTTTATGTAAGCTGCTCTCAAAAGATAGTGTTGACACAGTTAGCCCAGACCTCCTCAGTCTGTTCCAAGGAGCCTGTATTGTGTGTGTGTATTTTATATAGTTTATTTTTACATCATGTTGTGCATTTTTTCATCTCAGTTGTAATCCCCGTGGGCTTCCCATCACCAAATCACCCATGTGCCATCACCATAGTCCAGTGTATTTCTCTCCCCCCACTGTTTTTGATCCCATTCCCCACTCTACCCCCACAAAATGTCTCTGGTATATAGTTGTTCATTATTATTGTTGTTATTTTTTCGCCTGGTCTGTAATACTCCTGCTAGGAGTGAAACCATCTGGTACTTTTCCTTTTCTTTCTGGCTTATTTCACTGAAATAAGTTCCATTCATGTTGCTGCAAAAGACATGTGTTTATTTATTTTTGGTTGCTGAGTAATATTCCATTGTGTATAATCTAGTCATCCACTTTTGGGCATTTGGGCTGTTTCCATGTCTTTCCAATTGAATATAAGGCAGCTATAAACATGGGGATGCAGGTATCTTTTCCAATCAGTGTTTTTGTATCTTTTTGGTAGATACCTAGGAGTGGGATTGCTGGGTCAAATGGAATTTCCATGTTAAGCAGTTTGAGGAACCCCCAAACAGTTTTCCATAATGGTTGTACTAGTTTGCATTCCCACCAGCAATGCAGGAGAGTTCCTTTTTCTCTGCATCCTCGCCAACATTTGTTGTTGCTAGTTGTTTTAAGATGTGTCATTCTCACTGGGATGAGGTGGTATCTCATTATGGTTTTAATTTGCATCAAGAAGCCTATATTTTGATGCCTGCTTTGTAGAATGTTGTGATGGTAGAGTCACTTTTCCTAATGCAGGCTCAGGTATAACTCTTTTTTGATGTGGAAGCAGTAAGAATGGCACACATAAGTATGATCCAACCAATAACTCCCCTTAAGTTCTTCAAGACAATCTGCTGATTTTATATAGGAGAGCATTTATCATCAATGACATCATTCTTCAAGAACAGAGGTAATATTCTCTTTCAAGTTTTAAAAAAATGTTTTACTCATGTCATAAGCCATTATGCTTCAACAAAAAATGCCATCCTCTTGCCTCAGAATCATCTATTAAGAGTTTCTGTACTTTCATTATTTTATTTCTCTATACAAACTGCATTCTTAGTGATGAGAGAGCATTCAATGCTATATAATTCATGCTACACTAAAAAAGATGAAATGAACAGTCTTAATTCAAAATGATTATCCTCATATTTCACATTTGTTTATATGACTGAGTTCATCATTAACTCTTTTTCTAGACTATATTTATAGCAAACCTTGTCTGAGATCACTTACTCAAGTGAAATACTTACTTTGTTGGCACACAAGATTTCTCTTATCATGTCTCCTGAAAACAAAAGACTTGCTAATATGTAATCATCTTTACTTGTTGTAGGATGAGTATCACCATTACACTGGCTACCCATTTAAAGAAATCCTCTAGAAAACAATGGTTTAAATAAGAAATATGTGAACAATTTCCCCTTTAGATAAAGAAACTCAGAGCTAGTCAGAGGTAGTCATATGCTAGTATACACATGGTCAACTTCTAGTTTTGCTTTAGACATGACATCTGTCTTCATGACCCAAGATGGATGCTACTACTCAGGAACAAACCTACAGCAGGGCAGCTGAAGAGATACAGGAAAGCATGCCCCCCCTCCACTGGCTAAGGTGGCTTCCCTGAAGTCAGTGTAACATTCCTCTGTATATCTTAGCCATAACCCTTGGTCCCAGGGTCAGACCTCCATTCAAGGGAGGTGTGGAAAAGCAGTTTTCAGTAAACAAATAGGCAGCCAGGAAAAATCAATGCTACATTTCATAGAAAATCAAAGAGAAAATATATTGAAAGTTAAGTTTCTAATACATGATATCTAAAGATGCCCATTGTCATTCGGAAGTGATGCTGAATCACTAGGTCAACAGGTGTAGATAGAACCTGAGTGGGAATATGAGAATTAATGATGGCATGCATACTAGTTTCTGAATGAAGAAATGCCTTCCTAATATGTCTTAAGTAGATAGATAAAAAGTAGTTGACTTGACCCTGTCTGTTCAAGAGCTCAATGACTGTCTTTTACCCTGTGAATGTCAAATGCTATGATGTCTGGTGAAATACAACAAGAATGGGAATCAGTGATTGTCGGTCTGGTCATAATTCTGTCCTTCCTTGCTCAGTGACCTGAGTTATTAATCTTTATTGAGATTGTGTTTCCTCATATATAAAATAGGCATAAAATATTTTCTTATTAATCTGTTCTTTTAAACCACAGATATTTACTAGTTGGTTATTAGATAGATACTAGCCCTGTACAGAAGAGGCACATAAAATACAGTAATACTATCTTGGAAAAGTATTAGCAGAAAAGATAGATATTAAAACTTATTCACAAATTAAAGTTTTTTTTTTACAAATTATAAGGAAAAGGCAGGAAACTATAAAATATAATAAAAATCATTAGCTTAACTCACAAAGTCTTTATAAGTTCAACATACAAAGTGTGACTGTTTCATTCTTGTTAACTAATGACTGTTCAAACTTAATCTCCTTAAGTTAGAGAAGTAAAAACACTGGATAAAACATAGCATTGTTTTATAAGGTAATAAATACTGCCACCATGCACTGCATTTAATTGTACTGTATTTAGTATACGATTTGAATGATTGTGTCTATTTGGAGAAGAATGGAGAGTAAAGGATGGTTTGGAATACAATGTCATATTTATACCAAGTTTTTAAGAATGAAGAAGATTAAATAAAAAAGAAGGAAAGGAGGGGAATTTTCAACAGTAGGGCACTTGATATGGTACAGGACTACTATGTCTTGGCTCACCACAGAAATGAGCTGTGACATCTGGCCTCCCCCAGCTTCCTCAAACTCAGGGTTCTGCCCCGTTTACTCCTTACTATGTTCCTATTTCATTTTATAAGGACTTAATGTCCCCAAATGTAACCTTCCCTGTTCCTTTCAGGAAAAAAAAAAAAAAAAAAGAATTGGATAGACTCTATTCCCACTGACAAGTACATGATAAACCCAACTTGAAAACTCTTTAATGGTGCAGTCTACAGTTATAAAATAGAAAAAGGAGGCCTAATAAAATCAATGTTAATTTGAAATGAAGTGCTGAAACCTTCAAACCGATTAAAGAATAAAAAATATTATTTTGTTTGTTCATTATCACCTAAAACCACAGCAAATATCATGACATATTAAAGCAAAACATAAGAAACACATCAACTGAATAAAAATCAGACAGTTCAATTACAGTTACAGAACCAAATAAAATGTTAAAACTATTACCTAAGGTAATTAAACCACATTTATTTAACACTGAGCTAAGTAATTGTGGGAAATGTGTATGTGGCTGTGTATTATTTTTGGAAATTATAAGAATTAAGTATTACATAATTTATTACAGGCAAGGTTTACATTCACTTTATTTATTTATTTATTTATTTATTTATTTATTTATTTATTTATTTATTTTAGGGAAATGTGGGAAATAAACACATAGAAAATAAAGAGTAATCCACATAGAGTTGGTAAAGTAGCCTAAATAAATAGATTTAGAAATACAGTATAACCAGATAGTACCAAATGAAGGTAGTAAAGTCAAAACCAGGAAAAAGCTCTCAGTTGGACAATGGGGTGTTGTAAAGGAAGCCAAAGCTTAGCCTGCTAAGTAAAATTGAAATTCCAGGTCATGTTCAGATAATATTAAAGAGTTACTGAAGCTCTAGAATTTAAACATCAGCATGAGGGATGGATAAAAATGCTTGAAAGGCTATAGGCTTTTGTCTGTGACCCCAAAAGTAAAGTATATTCACATCGCCCCCCCCCCGCCCCGCCACCATGAGACTTTAGCAGTATCTTATTAGAATCACTGCCTGAGACCTGGCTTATAGTCTTCATTTAAGAAGGTGTTGACAAACGTGCTGGATACAGAACATGCCAGGCACCAAAGACCAGGTATCTGCACAACTGGACTACGCTTACATCAAGGCCACTGCATCAGAGCTAGATTTTGTTTGCCATTGTTTTGGATAATGTTCAGGAATCTGAACAGGTGTTGCTAACAGCTATCAATTTATTAAATGATTGGAATAATACTTCACTAAAATAGCAACTGGACTATTATAAATAAATTAATATATATATATATATATGTGTGTGTACACACACACACACACACATATATACACATACACACATATATAAACTGAACATAGAGAAATATATCCATCACTTTATCTACATTGTACAAATTCTAGAAAACCTTCATACATACAGAATATGCCACCTAAAGGGTCCCCCTTTTCTGTAACACTCACTTGGTATAGACTGTATTGCTGACTTCATTAATGAGTAGAACAGACTGTGGCCAAATACCATCACCCCTAACAATTGGGTATAATCACTATCTCTACAAAATATTTATTTCTTTTGTCTTGAAAGTCCTCACAGAGATCAGAATAGTGATTATTTAAAGAAATAAAAAAAAAATCCTAGAGAGAGTCAAAATGGGTAGTGATGCATTGCTCTGAATATTTTGGTAATGGTGGTTTAAGAGGAAACACATCACAAAAACTAGTTGAAGGCAACATGACCGAATTATAGTATTTTCTAGAATTATGCCTATAGATAGGTAGTTTAGAGATTTTTTTAGATCTATTAATTGATGCATGTGTTCACTTATATATAGAGCTAGTGAATTTACTTCTACAGAAGTGGATTTACTTTATTCCTGTTTAGCTAGTCCCTTCTATTTCTGAGGAAACCATCTGGGCTGAGTATAGTAATCACTAGGGCAAAAATGATAATGATTTTGATGGAATTAAATATCATGTCCTAATTAGAATTCCTTGTTAGTATACATTTATACACTATCCACTAATTATTGCTTGTTTTATTTCAAGACAGTATCCAAAACTGATTTTGTGAGGATGCTATGATGAGGCATAGGCAGTGCCTCGTATCTCTCCTATGAAACCATTTGGGCTCGGCTACCTTATTTTGGTCGCACTCCAGAAATACATTGTTTTCTTAATTGGTATGCTCGCATTCTCTTGGCACAGCTCCTGCATGCAAGGCCTATTTGCTTTTCATATCTGAGATTTCTATTTTTATATTCATCAGATCTGATAACTGAATTTTGTTTCACTATTATTTGTACATTCTGCTTGGTTTTTGCTAGGCATCTCTCAAACTTATGTTTTTAATCTTATTTCCTCTGTTTTTTTTTTTATTATGTAACTTCATTTTTATAGCAAATTGATTGTCACTGAATGTTTATCTGTTAGTATTACCATTCAAATACTCTTGTATTTTAACTTGTTTAATAGTTTAAACAACATACCTGGCTAATGTATTATTTATGGCCCACTATTCAGCTAGAAGTTTCAATGTCCAGCTATCCCTGGTTTAATCCAGTGGTGAATTTGCCATTTATAGGCATTATGCATCTAAGCTAGATGATAATCTCAGCAGTGAGCTTAATTACCAGCCAAAGGGTTAATACCTAGGTTATAAGAAGACTTTAAAATTCTAGAAAAGATTAATAAAGAATTATAGAAACATTGGCAGGCTATAATGCCAGACTAGCATCAATAACACTTGACACAACAAATGAAAACATTAACAAATAACAGGACACTGCAGGAATAAAAATATCAATTTGGAAATAGGAAAGCATTTTTTAGCACCACAGTTCAAGAATGGATTAGAGCAAAACATGACGAGAAGTTTCCACACTATATACAAAAAGACATTTAGAGGTCCTCTGAAATATATTTTAAAGAAACAAGAGAGGATATACAGACTATTTAAAAAGAGAAGAGGATGCATTTTTATGAATAAACATAAACAATAGAATATATAAATAATAATTGGAAATATCACAAAGAATGAGGAGAAATAAGCTTTATTCAGGAAAGCTCCATAATAAACAAAGGAAATTACCAAATACTGTGTAAGGTAGAAGAACATGGCTCTCTCACTTGCGAATATTACACATTCTAGTGAAAACACAAATTTAATCATAATTACATACATTACATATATCTCTGCTTCATTTTCATGAAGGAGTTCAGGCAAATTATGTATTTCATTTTTGTGTTAAATATTATTCTTCAGGTTATGTAAATCTTTGAGAATTTGAAGTTTCACTTTACATTCCATTGCATTACTTTCACCTATATTTTATTTAGAACACTTTTATATATGTCACATTTTTGTTACTGTATTTTGTTGTTCTTAGTGAAATATCTTTTTGTTTTACTTTCCAGCAGAATTTTGCTTTTCCAAATGTATCTTATAATCACCTTGATATACTATACTCATTGTAACATCCAATACATTTTAGCTCATTATTTTATATTTTGATATATTTTATTAAATCTTTGAATATTTATCTCATTGGCTTTTCCACATTTTACTAGAACAATTAAATTTTAAAAATAAATAAAAATTATGAAATTCAAAATGTTTTAATTTTCTGCTTGCAAAATGGATGCATAAGATCTTATTCTGTAATTAAAAATGATTTAACATAGCATCTTCAGTACTTATATAAAAGTGTATATTTTCAAGATGAACTTTTGCTGTCAATGTTAAAATTTTAGCAAGTGATTTTGTATTACAATGTCTTTTTCTGTTTTGAAGCTTATTATTAGATCAGTAAATTAGAGATTTCTCACAGTTTACTATATCTGAAGGATTTTAGAAATTGAACAGTCTGATTAAAATTTAATCAGTATTTTTATTTGTCATTCATACATTGAATGTGCAAGCTTTAATTTTGGAAATGGTAAACAGAGGACAATGTACAAAATTGAAAGAAGGTAAAACTAGCTTTAATTATGTTATATAATTGTAACAAATAAACACTGAAACTTAATATAAAAAATAAAAAGTATATATCAAGCACACACTATTATAATGTGACAGAAATTAGAGCAAAATTGGATAATATAAGAAATGAAACAGTCATAGAAATATATTAGTGATATCTGATGCAATAGATAAGAATAAAGTTAGTTAACCCTGAAAATGTGCCACCAACACAAAGAATTCTTAAGGACCTTACTTATGTCTTTTTCTGATAGATTAGTACCAGTCTTATTAATTAAAGGAATTAATTATTTATTTTTAATTCCTAAGTATAAAAACAAGTATCTTCTGAAATGATCATTAGATGTGCCCATGTCTGTGCTTTCCTTTGTGGCAGCTATAAGAGTGTTACAGCCCAACCCACTGTGAACTGGGCCGCCTGACTGGGGGCCTCACCCGCACTGCAAATGCAATTATACTGCAGGCACACACAAAGAGGGTCAATAATGGGTTTATTTACAAAGGGGAAAGGAAAAGGTACAACCAAGGGAAAGAGAGAGATGCAAGTTAACTAGAGCATCCTACCAGCTCCACTGACTTGGAACTCCAATAACACACTGAAAGCTCATCAAGAGCCTAATGACCAGCCATCAGCTGCATGGTCCAGAGCAAGAGAGCATCTAACATGGCTCCCTTATACAGCCCCAAAAGTCCCACAATGCCTGCTTAGCTCAGCCCTTGGGTCCTCACAGTTCTCCCTTTGGTATTGCTGGGAGTTGTAGTTTCAGTGACTGGAGTAGGGGGTGGTGTCCACAAAAACTCTGCTGAGTTCCTTCAGGACATCCTTTCCCCCAACAAACATGTGTATGCATGTGCGTGCATGTGTGTGAATGTGTGTAAGAGAGAGCGAGAGAGACTGAACCATGCTCATGTGTCTGGCATTCTGGTTGAGTAACTAAACTCCTAGCAGCTTTTATGTCGCTGAAGGTCTTGCTGAAATTGAGATCATAATTTATACTGAAAGCTTTACTTGTTGTTCTTTAAATTTCCTCTTCATCTAACTGATCTCCATCTCCAATTTTATCTTTATAAGTGGATATTCTATAGTACTAACTTGACATATGCTGCAATGTTCCCATTAGCAGTTTGTTCCAAAAGGAAATGAACATTTATATATTAGGAATAAACCAGACACATCCAGTGTTGTGCATTACCTACAATGTCTGTTGTCACTGAGTGGTGATAGCTATCCTAGAAACACTCCCCTTCCACTCAATACACATTACTGTAGCAGAGAAAACAGGGGTGAACAACAGTTAAGTGTCCTGTGAGCCAACCACGGTCCACTGAGGGCTGAAGGAACTAGAAGGTAGGTGAATACAAGCTGAGAGGGCAAGAGTCACTCTGGTAAATGAAGGTTCACCTGGCACAATATAAATGAATGGTTTGCAATCACATGAGAGAAATGATACTAAAAGCCCCCCCTGTTATGCATCTTCGTTAGCTGATTTTTCTTTGCAACTTAATGACTTAATTCAATTAAAATGTTTTAAAGATATATTCATGAATACAAGAAACGGGGTACAGACCAGAGGGGTTGGGGGTAAGAGGATTCACCAGAGATATAGTGGGGAGCAGAATAGGTGGACTGACTGAAATATAGTACTGAGGAGAGCAGCGGGAGAGACAGGAGTGCCATGTGTGTCACCTCCCTGGTCGGGGATTGAACTCAGGCTGCAGTGGCTGAGGACAGCTGTACAGTGCTGTGCTTTAACCACTTGTGCCATCAGGCAGGCCCCTCAATTAATATTTTAAAAAATATTAAGGATAAGAGTGGAGAATTATCCACATATAGAGGAATACCAGAGAAAAATACTGGACATGAACAGAGGAGGAAAAAACAATAAAAATGAGTCCACCCAGAAGGGAGCTGATCAGATCTGACCTGCTGAAATGGCTCCTCATTTCTCCTGCGGCAGGGTCAGGCCCCTGGGCAGTAGTAGTAGACCTACCACATCAAAACGTGCTGAGCAACTGCGATGTCTCAGGCACTATTCTAGATGTTCTAGCTACCCATCAGTGAAATGAATAGTCAAACATGCTTGATCTTATGAGCTTATTTTTCTAGAACTAGGAGACACACCACAAACAGCAGTAGAGGATCCAGTGGGTGGGCAGATTGGCAATGCTATGGGGGAAATGGCTTCAGGTGGGAGTCGATGAAAAAGTAGATTCAAGCACAATGCCAGGGAGAAGTGATATTTGGGTTAGGGTTTGAAGGGACTGAGGGAGCAAGCAGTGTGTACTGTTGGAGGAAAGGATAATTGACGTTCAAGTTAGGATGTCAGGTCGCTAAGTTATTGTATTAATGACTAAAGTAAAATGGCTATTAAACTTACAAAAAAAAAAAAAAAGAATGCAAAATGTTTTGAAAGAAACCCCTTTTTGAAAAGTCATAGTAAAAAGACATATTAAAACCTATGCTAAACCCCAATCTTCCTTGGATAAATTAATGCATTTCATATAAGGACACTTTTTCATCTGTATAAAGGGATTTTTAATAATATCTACACTTAGGTGTATCATGCATGAAAATAGTCTCCTCACAAGGTTTGTACATAATGCATTCTAAAGTGAGCTATTCATTCATACAACAAATGTTTATAGGATGATAATAATGATCATGAATCAAAACCACTTTATTCATGGCAATTTGAACTTTTTTCTTTTTCAGTAGAAAAAAATTAAATGGCTTTAAAATTACCTAGATCCTTAGCATGACCATTTAGTAACTTAAGATCTATTACCCTGTCATGTTTTAAATGTACTTCAGGACTTTATCATTAATTATTTAAATTTATTTTCATTCTAATACTGTTCCAACTTGGATGCAATATTATTCACTGAGTGCCCATTCATTAATTCATGTATTTAGTCAGCTTTTATGCTTTCCACCAGTACTCACTGATGCCCTGCACCTCACCTGGTCCCACAGTGGTAGCTGTGATCAAGCTGTTGTTGCTAATCTATTCAGTCCTCCAATCTTCTGTAAATTATTGTCCATAATCTTCTAATAGGAAGATTAGCTACGCAAGTGCCGCGGCCCCGGTGGGCAAAGACAATCATGAGTTGGCCTTATGAACCCACAGCTTCACCTCTGCCAGATCCCTCAGTAGTCATCATTCTCCAGATTCAGGCAAAGGCGATGAAACCCTTCTTGATAGTAAAGTATCACTGAGTCAGCACACTGTCCTAAAAACTGCTAGTCTGACTTCTAGCTACACATGCTTTATATTCCTCTCACATACAAAATGCACTCACCCTGAGATGTAGAACTCGCAGCACAGCACAACTTCCAGCCGTTTTGGGAGAAGAGCAGACCGCAGCGGGCTTCTAGCAGCATGAGGCTGTGTCTGCAGGACAACCCAGCCCTCTATTAAAAGGCCTGCCTGAGAGGGCTCAGGACTTCCGAAAGGAAATACTACTGGTTCTAGCCAACACCTGCCTATAGGCGCCTAACCCCTCCGTAGAGCATTTACTCTTAAGAATGCACTGTTTTGAATCCTTCTGTATTTACAGTCATTTCATTGCCATATCCATTTGTTAAGTACATAGTTAAATCTACATGTACATGTGCGTGTGGATAGATTAAAAGATTAGCTAGACAGACACATTTCCTACAACTCAGGACCTACAAGCTGTTGCTTCTAAATTCATCAGGAAGGTCAGCTGTCTCCCAGCCTCTGTGGGAGGAACAGAATCCCAACTTCAATCACTGCCAGTCCAGCAGCACAGCTGACCGAGTGCATTCACGCTGACTGACCCACTGTAAATTCTCACTTGTGCCCCATGCTGTCTGCCTCAAGTTCCCTTCACAACATACCTATGCACTCACGGAAAACAGCTCAGCTCGCTTCCCAGGGTCAGTTACTACCAAACAAAATCTATTTTTAATACTTCAACTAATATTTGGCCTTGTTTATCTTTGTTAACGCCTCTGAAGTCCCATCATATTACAAACTCAAGGCTCTGTCCTTTAAATCAGGTCTAGGTACAATGAGGCATTTTGAATACGGGACCTTCCAGATCCCATGTCTCAACTGAAGAACTATAATTAAAAAGAAAAATTCTGCTATGGGTTCACACCCACAATGCTGGTATGAATGCACTAGATAATGGACATATTGGGGGATGCACACAGAAGGTTTTAAAACAAAGCAATCCTGAATCAGCTGGGCACAGAATGTTCATTCCCTGATGAAGGTGTAGTCCTAAGCAAAGGGAGTATTTTCACTCTGGCTTTTCATCCCACATCTTGGATTTTTATTTTCCTCTTCTGAAGACTCCTTGTTTCATCCTCTGAGTCAAAATTTCTTTTTTCATAAGAAACAGACTGTTTGAAACCAAGCAGAATTATTTGCTGCATCTTGCCTATGAAAAGCTGGGAAAGTTTTTGACCAAAGTTCTCTTTTCACCTTGTCGTTGACTCTTGATACAAACTGATTTTTTTTAAATACCCTTTAAAATATTGTGTGCTTAAATTTACATTTTAACCCATCAAACAAACTCACAACCACAATTCACTTATACGGATTCCTTTTCTTCCATTGGGTTCCCTGGGAGGTTTGGGGGGTACAACACCTTTGAGGATCTTTGCAAGTAAAAAACATCTAAGCAATAAATAGTATAATTAAAAGGCTGTTAAATTGAAAGGGTGTATGAAATATCTGCTCAAATCCTTCTGAGGCTTTAGCAAAGGGCTTTACATGCACACCCTCAGATTACTTTTACCCTAAGAAATATTTCTGATAGTACCCTACATGTTAATTTTCCCCAAGGTCCTTTCTTCCTTTTAAAAAGGTACATAAGGTCTTCCCTGGTGGCACAACCAGTTAAGAATGCAGCACTGCAGGCCCTCCCTGGTGATGCAGCGGGTTAAAGCACAGCACTAAGAAGCTCAAGCCACTTCCGCATGAGTTTGATTCCCGCCTGCCCTGGAGGTGACCACATGGCGTGGCAGACCTCTCCTGACCCTCCCGCTGCTCCCCTCAGCAGTGTACTTCGTCGATCTGCCTGTTCTGCTCCCCACTCTGTCTCTGGTGAGGCCTCTCGCTGCCCCTGAGCCTCTGGCCTGTACCCCAGTTCTGTATGCATAAATAAATAAATATTTTTAAAAAATCTTTAAAAAAAGGAATGCAGCACTGCAAAGCTAGCCACGGCCACTTCAGCACAAGTTCAATCCCCGACCAGGGAGCTGACTCACCTGGAACGGCAGACCTCTCCTGCCGTGCCAGCTGCTCCGCTCAACAATGTACTTTGTCAATCTTCTTGTTCTGCTCCCCACTCTGGCTCTGATGAGTCCTCTCACTCCCTGCACCTCTGGCCTATACCCCAGTTCTGTGTGCATAAATAAACAAACCTTTAAAAAAGGGTAAATAAACATTTGGAAATCTGTGACTTCCCACTTTTGCTCTAACAATAAGAGGTTGGGAAGATAAGTCTACCTTAATAAAAAGCTTAAATTCTTAGATCCATAAGAGTGAGGTCACTGGGAGACCACTACCTGAAAATTGGAGAGTCCAACATGTTGCTACAGCAAATTATAACTGAGAACAGAGGATACAAGTTTAAATCTCAAGGGAGGGGGCAGTGCTGAGGTAGAGAAATCTGACTGCAACTGAAAAATTGCTAGAGGCTCAGTATGAAGAATCTGAGAGATAAACACCAGGGTGACATAGTACCATCACAAGTGGTAGCATATGAGGTGTTTTACCTCCTGGAGTTTTACCTTACTCTGACAGTGAATAGTGAAAAATTAATTAACCAAGTTCCAAATCAGAAAGTACAATGTCTGGGCAAGTTCCCTGTAGAATTCATTCAAATGTTTATGGAGGGGTGTTTATGGAGGAAGTTCTCTAGCAGAGAAAACACTTCCTAACTCACTCTGTGAGGCTAGCATTATCCTAATGCCAAAACCAGACAAAGACTTTTACAAGAAAACTAAAGACCAATGCTTTCATGAAAACAGATGCAAAAAAACCCTCAACTAAATATTAGTACATCAAATCTGCAATGTATAAAATAGTACACACACACACACACACATACATACTGTTGTATAAAATAGTACACATATAATGTATAAAATAGTAGACACACATACTATTTTATATTGTGGGGTTTGATGTACTAATATTTTGTTGAGGATTTTTTTTATCTATTTCCATGAAAGTGTTGTTCTATACACACATGTGTATGCATGTATGTATACATACATATATGTATATATACATGTATGTATGTACACATGTATGGATCTATGTGTGTATGTACCTGTGTGTGTGTGTTTTCACTAAGTGGGACATGCCCCAGACATGCAAGGTTGGCTCAATATTTGAAAATCAGTTAATGTGAGCAATCTTATGAATAAGCAGAAAAGCGGAAAATCACACAATCAAGTCAACAAGACACAGGAAAAGCATTTCACAAAACCCAGCATCTATTCATGATAAAATAGTTAAACAAGGGATAGAGGGGAAGTTCTTCAAGTTGATAAAGAAGATCTACAGCTAAATAATGTTTAGAAACTGAAAGCTTTCTCACTTTAGTAGGGACTACTAAATCATTAACTTTCAGCATCACATTCGAAGTCCGTGTCAGTGCATGTACTTCTAGATGGTGTGACTGCACATTAGGAATTCTGAATCAACAAAAGATAAAAACCTTATCCAAATATATAATTGTAACAAGGTTGCAGGAGCAAAAAATATACAAAATATACAAAAATCTAACATATCAGCAATGTGCAAGTTCAATTTGAAACTAAAAGTATTCAAATTATATCCATACCCCCAAAATATTATACTTCACTAAAAATATTATATCAGGAAAACTATAAAATTATAATAAAATAAATCAACAAATAACTAAATTGATGGAAAAATATTCATTGTTCCTGAAAGAAGTTTCAATATAGTTAAGATGTCAGTTATTTCCAAGGCTGAATCAAACACCAGATTCAGTACAATCCCAGTCAAACTCCATGAAGATTTTTAGTGACTACAGAGAAACTGACTCTACTAAACTTTACTGGCAAATAAATTGACTCAGAATAGCCAACTGAAAAAGAGAAAATTTATTATTGAAGAAAAACAAATTTTCAAGACAGACACCACTCAATGTCAAGATATTACGATGCAACATTAATGCAGATGGTATGAGATTAGCAAAAGAATAGATAAATGGGGCAATTAAACACAATAGAGAGCCCAAAAGTTTAAATCAATATAAATATAATCAGCTCATCTTTGACAATGGAGCAAAACAATACAATAGAGAAAGATTGTCTTTTCAACAAATGGTGCTAAAATAACTGGACAATCACATGTTAAAAACAATCTAGACACAGATGTTAAACTAGTAAAAAAAAAATTAAATCATAATGAATCACAGACCTAAATTCTTGTTCTATAAAATGGAGAACTATAAAAATTCTAGAAGATGACATAGGAGAATATCTAGAATTCTTGAGAATTTGCCATACTTTTTAAATACAATGTCAAGGGCATAAAATATGCAAAAAGAACCAATAAGCTGAATGTCATTAACTTTAAAAATGTCAGCACTGGAGGCCCTCCCTGGTAGTGCAGCAGGTTAAAGTGCAGCAATAATAAGAATTGAAAGCCACCTCTGCATGAGTTCAATCCCCACCTGCTCTGGAGGTGATCCACATGGCACGGGCAGACCTCTCCTGACCCGCCCACTGCTCCCTTCAGCAGTGTACTTCATCAATTTGCCTGTCCTGTTCCCCACTCTGTCTCTGGTGAATCCTCTCGCCGTCCCTGCCCCTCTGGCCTGTACCCCAGTTCTGCATGCATAAATAAATAAAGTTTAAAAAAAATGTGAGCACTGGGACAAACAATATCTAAAGAATGAAGACAAGTCACAGACTGGGTGAAGATACTTGTAAAATACACATTAGAGAAAGGACTGTTGTCCAAATGAACAGACTCTTAAACAATAAGGATATAAACAATATAATTTTTAAAAGGACAAAATACCTTAACAGATTAACACCAAAGGAGTTATGTATATGGCAAAGAAGCATACTGAAAAGATGTCCCATGTCATATGTCATTAGGACATGCAAACTTTTAGAAAACAAGGAGATACAATTATACACCTATTAGAATGACCAAAATCTGGAACACTGATACCAATAACTGGGTGAAGATATAGACCAATAAGAACTTTTTCATCCATTGCTGCTGGAAATACAAATGTTATATCCACTTTGGAAGATGATTTGGTAGTTTCTTTTAACAGTAAACTGATTATATGATTAAGCAATTATGTTCATTGGGGTTTATCCAAAAGATATGAAAATGTAGGTCCACAAACAAGCCTGCAAAATGTATGGCTACAGCAGCTTTGCTCATGATATTCAAAACCTGAATCACCACAGATATCTTTCAGTTATGGAGTGATTTAATAAACAGTGGTATGTCTAGGCAATGGAATATTACTCAGTGATAAAAAGAAATGAGTAACCCAGTACTGAAAAGTCTTGGAGGAGCCAAAGAATTCCATCTGAAAAGGCTACATAGAATATGATTCACACAAGTTTACATTCTGAAAAGGCAAAACTAAGCAGGTAGTGCAAAGACATGGTTGCCAGAGGTTGGATCCAAGAGAGGGCTTAATAAACAAAGCACAGAAAAATTTTACAGCAATGAAACTACCCTGTATAATAGTGGAATGAGAGCTTTAAGTCTTTTTTATCCACATCCACAGCATACTGCAGCAAGAGTGAGTCTTATTGTAAACTGGAATCCAATGTGATCATGGAATATTAGTGTTGTTCCATCAGCTGTAACAAATGTCAGCATTCACTGGAGTGGTGAATACTGATAGTGAGAAAGGCATGGGCATATGGAAAATAACTCTGTCCTACAGTCAATTTTGTTGTGATCTTAAAGCTGTTCCATAACTAGCTTACTAAAGATAGGTATTTAGAAGGATTTTTTTTTTTTTTAAGAATGAATGCTATTGAATTTCATAATAGATGTCTTCTAGAGATGTCTTATAAAATATCGAGATATTTTCTTTGAAGAGGCATTTCTCAAAATATATTGAAGATCCAACATCTTATATAGATTCCAGCGAGGAACTAACACTTCAGGCACTTATTAGAAGGACGATCTGGAATTTCAGGATGAACAAGGAGCAAACTTCAAATAATTTACCTATCCCTTCCTGTCCCTCCTTTCCTCTCTTCAGAACAGAAGTCATTCCCAACCATCCCTAGGAGCTAGAGAAAGAGATGACTGAGGTGCTCACCAGAAATGAGTCATAGAATTCCTAGTCACACACTAATGAGGTGAAGATGCACTACATGGATGTGGTTTCCCCTCGACCAGAGGCTGGAAAGAGGAGGTGCAGAGGCAGCATGGCCACTTAGGAGCCAAGTGGTCTCCCCAGGACCACAAGATGAGGTGGCCTTGGGTGGAACAAAGGGATAAAGCTCAAAAGACAGTTTCATGTACAGAACAAACGACTCCATTGATTGAGCAAATCAGCAGGTCAAAAGTAATTCCCCAGACAAAGGTGTATGTCCTGACAGTAGTCTTTTCAGCAAAAGGAAAGAGTGGAGAAAAAGTAGAGTTACATATTTGCACGTTGGAAGCAGACTGTTTTGTGAGCTTCTTTCCACCTTTGAAGCCTTTCTAATGATCTGCTACATAAAAAAGCTGACCTTTGAGAATAAAAAAAAAAAAAAAAAAGTTAAATAGTCCCTTCCTCATTCAATTCTGCCTTTGGTCTCACTCCCTGAAATAGCTCAAAGACAATTTAATCAGTTTTGGTTAATTAATTCAAGTTCAAAACACTAGGCTCAGTTGCTGCTCCCAATTAGTAAATCAGATAGACCATGAGCTGCAGGTTCTATTCTATGTCCAGGTAGATTAGAATGTACAATAATGGACATCTACAGACACTCATTTGAAGCACCTAACTGCCAAGACACGTTCCCTTGATATAAAAGACAATTTAAAGTTAAGCTATATCTGGCCCACATTTAATTAATTTGGGGTCTTGGTTTCCCAAAGAGAGAATCAAACACACTGATTACAAAACTGATGTTGAACACATTTAGACGTGATCTTTTTCTTCCTTTTTGAAATGTTGGTGAAATTTAGAAAAGTAACACTGGTGAACTCACACATCACTATTCTGCTGCTGCTGCTGCTGATGGTGATGACCACAACCGTCAAGCACCGTGGCCACGGTCACAGTGCTGGCGAAGATTGATTTCAGAGTGCCAAATGTAAGAGTCAGGAATCCAGCGATGTTTAACAAATTGTATTGTCAGCAGTGACTCACATTAATGGAGTCATTATCAGAAAATTGCATATAATTCCTGTTATTGCAAGTCCTCAGGATAATATGGCTGTTCTGCTACGAGATTTAGAAGCTGCATGCCCTGTGTAATTTTGGAAATTGCCCTGATACAGCTCCTGTGGATACAGAGGTCAGAGCAGGCCCATCGCACATGCCTGAGCTCCTTGGGACAGCAGAGGCAGGCGCCTGCCTGGTGGGCCGCAGGGCTGGTCTCACTCTGCCACGACAGCTCCCGGGGCTCGGAATGCCGCGTTTCTCGCTTGCATTTAACAATGAAGATGGAGACACATGCTCATTTGCTTCTAATGATGCTTTAGAAAGTAGATCCATTTCAAAATTAAAAAGTCAGAAATTACCTGCCGCAGGTCTTTAGCAGAACGGTCAACCCTCACACGCTCCCCTGGAGTCCTCGCCAGGCTCTCTTCTGGTTCTGCCATCAGAACCTGAGCTCTGGCGATCTCGTAGAATCTTTTTTTTTTTTTTTTTTTTTTCTATTTCTGAGATCGTATCTCCCTTTAGATAAATTCTGGTTGCAATATTTTACTATTTTTAATCTTCCAGGAGGGAAGCAGAGATGCCCTTCTCCCTGTCCTTCACACCGATTTGTCTTTGCTTCTCATTATACAGAGTCTGCTTAAGTCGTGGTGCCTGCTGCCAGTTCTATTAAACTGCAGAAGGAACTGCCAGGCCACAATTTATGCTGCAATATCATAAAATTAACTTTCATGCAGAAATCCTTCCCCCTCCCCATCTTATTCATTTTTATGCTTAAGAAATCCTGATGATTTCTGTTAGAAGGATTAGTGGTCGTTTTCTCTGAAATTGACATACTGGACAGAATTTTGGTTTAAAGAGTAAAAAAAAAAGTGGAAGAAAAGCTTAATTCAGATTTTCTTCCTAATAACTACAAAATTCTTACTACCTCATTTCACTAGATTTCAAGCAGAAATGAATGCCATGAAGAGACTTGGATGGAAAACGATGGTCCTTTACCAAGTCTTGAATCACAGATCCCCAGCCCGGTGCAAGCCTCCTGTCTAGCTGCTCCTCCAGACCTGGTGAAAACCATTCCCTCGTTAGTGGGGATCTGGGTGCTGTGTGCTGTGCTCCTGCTTCCCCACACACCCAAAACAACCCATTAGCAGGTGTCCCGAACTCTCTTGCACCCCTTTTCCCAGCAGCCAGCACGCTCAAGCTGGAAATGAAGCTCAGGAAGCTAAGGCCTTGAACTCTGAGCCATGCTCCTTGAAGACCAACTGGGACCAGACCCCGGAGAGAGCTTATTTTTTTAAGATTTATTTATTTATGCTTACAGAACTGGAGTACAGGCCAAAGGTGTGGTGGGTGAGAGGATTCACCAGAGACAAAGCGGGGAGCAGAACAGGCAGATCAACTGAAATATACTGCTGAGGGGAGCAGTAGGTGGGTCAGGAGAGGTCTGCTGTGCCATGTGGATCAGCTCCCTGGTGGGGGATTGAACTCTGTGCAGCAGTGGCTGAAGAGAGCTTCATAATGTGGTGCTTTAATCTGTGTGCCACCAGGGAGAGTCCAGCACTTAGTTCTCACACACAAAAAAAATTTCATGGTGAATGATGACTACTGCAAAACTGAGAATATATTTCCAATTTATATCATTCTATATTTACCTATAAAAATATTAAGTGGGGCCTTCCCCGGTGGTGCAACAGCTTAGGGCACAGCGCTGCAAGCGAGCCACAGCCACTTCAGTGTGTGCGCGATCCCCTGCCCTGGAGGTGACTGCTCCCCTCAGCAATGTACTTTGTCAGTCCCCCTGTTCTGCTCCCCACTCCATTTCTGTTGAATCCTCTCACTGCCTCTGCACTTCTGGCCTGTACCCCAGTTCTGTATGCATAAATAAATAGAAATCTTTTAAAAATATTAAATGGGATATAGTTAGGGTTGTAAGTTGTTCACTCTGAAGACTGACTTGGAAAATAAGCCTTTCATTCCCTGGCATTTAAAAGTGTAAATGAATGTGATGTAATTACTGGCCTGCTTGAAAGGGACTACTTTACCATGTTGTGAGAAAGGCACCTAAAACATTTACCCCATAATAAGGGAGAGCTGGTACAGGGGGTTACCAATCATATGACATTTTTCATTACGTAGTATCACATTTTGTCAATATAGGTCATAGTTCATGTACAAAATAAATGAAAAATTGACTATGAAGATAATGAATATGAGTAGTTGTCAACCACGGCACAAATCCAGGCACCTGTCAGCTAAGTATGTGACCACAACATACAAGAAATATAACATATGTGTATTATGTACAATTCACGAAAGGAATTGTTCCAATCAGTCTTGTGTCATTGTTGTGTCTCACAAAAATCTGTCCCTGAGCTGAGTTTTAATCAGATTCTACGAAAAATCAGCTTCCTCTGGGTAGTATGACTGGAACTATTGAAAAATAGACATAGGTAATATCTCATTAATTTAACTAAGTTTTTTTGAATAGGTTCCAAATGTGGTGTGAATTATAAAGACTCTGTTGCAGTCTGAAACAAGAAAATAAATATGTTTTCTTCCAAGTGTACTTAAATAGGAAGTGAATTGTTATTAAATTATAGGTTCTTTAGTATAATGAAGATAGCATGGCTACCTGAGAGCTTGTAACAAAAGCAACACAAGCCTTTCTTATGTTCACGATCCCTGGGCTGTGCACAGTCATAGGCTGTAATTGTGTCATCTCAGGACAAGGGAGGAGCTATGGGCAGACTATATGCTGAGCTCATACTCAGTTCTAAGTAATAATTGTATATTACACAAAGAATCTGTCTTGATCTGGCCACTAGAGTTTGGCAATTGAAGTAAATTACAAACTTAAATACAGAATATATACAGATCAATGGTGTGTGTGTGTGTGTGTGTGTGTAGAGCTCATATGCTTGCCTAGCTATTTGTACCTTATCCACACGTCTTTCCCTTTCTTGCACACCCTTTTTCCTGTTGTACCTCAGCTCAGAGCGGCTGCCTTTCCCTTTCCTTCTCTTCAATCTGAAATCTAATTCTTTAGCTTTACCTGGACACTAGTTGCTTTGTTCCTTTTTCAGACACCACAGGCCCATTAAGTTATTCCTAATTAGAAAGTTTCACAGTCTACAGTTTTATACCCTTCTTGGGGAACAGGGTTAATTAATTATTCTTGGTATCAAAGTTACTTTTATTTACACATCTATTCCTACAAATTCACAGTCAGTGTGCAGAATGCAAAGCCCAAACACTCATTCGTGTACTTCAATCAATACCAAGCCTAATAATGTGAACAACCTCAATCCAAAAGAGATGCATAGTATGATGAGACAGTGTTAAACTCTGGCTATTTTCTCTGGAAAGAAAGAATAATGAATGAAACTGTCCTAAAGATTTACACTACCTCAGGACTTGCAACATCAGCAATTACTAGTTAAGCAAGGTCTACTCAAAGCGAAAGAGTCACTGATGACCAGAGTCAGCCTCAGACTAAAATTACACCACCAGCTTTCCCCAGTCTCTAGTTTACTTAGAGCAGATTGTGGGACTTCTCAACCTCTATAATTGTGTAAATCCATTCTTCAGTAGGAAAGTATATGTAAATATACATATATGCAAATTTCAGCTTATTACAACCATAGGTCACTGATCCCTCTCCCACTCTCAACTATTATTTCAGTATCTCCTCCCCAGGTGTACACACAGTTCCATGAGTGAACAAATTCCTGCTCTTATTTTTTTAAAGGTTTATTCACTTCTACATACAAAAACTGGGGTACAGGCAAGAGGTGCATGGAGTGAGAGGTTTTACCAGACAGAATGGGCAGATCAATTGAGATACACTGCTGAGGGGAGCAGTGGACAGGTCAGGAGAGGTCTGCTGCGCCATGTGGATCAGCTCCTTGCCCAGGGATCAAACTAGGGCAACAGTGACTGCTGACTGCTTTACACTGCTGTGCTTTAACCAACTGTACCACCAGAGTGGGCCTGAATTCCTGCTCTCACAAACTACCACTAACTAATCACTCCTTCACTAAAATAAAGATCCTTCTTCGTTCCTTTGTACTTCCATCTGCAAATCTCTAACTCCCTTCCACCCTTTTGGGTTACAACTTCTGGATTTGTATAGTAGAAAATCCTCCTACCTCCTGCAAAAATCAGAGGAATTATTTCAAACAGCTATAACAGCGACATCATTTCATTAATTAATTCATCAATGGGATAGAACTTGTCACTTTAACTTGTTTCTGAGATTCCAATCAAAGCCTCATTAGCATAAGCATTTCAACATGTGTTCTGTATGAACAGCAGGCATCAGGAAATGAAGACTTCCAACATGGAGGGTTAAGGAGGCAGAAAAGGTCATCCTTGTAGCCAAATGAATGTTTTGTTAAAAACGAGCATTCAAGAAAATGTTACCATTTGATGAACCTAAAAGAGACCCTCTGTAAGGACCTGGTGAATCAGTAGATTTGCAAACTTTTCACTCTACCAGCAGGGAAACCTCTATAATAGTCAGACCTGTCCAAAGATGACGCAAACTACTTTAGGGAGAATGAAATTCCTGTCGTAAGAGGACACAGAAACTAGACTGAGAAGCTAGGACAGTTGGAGCATTGCAGGGGACAGAGTTGACAGATGGAGAAGACAGGATAAGTCCTGTCTTTGACGAGCTTTCCCAAGGTCAACTGGTCAGCAGAAGTGCTGAATACCTGTCAGGGAGCCTACCTAGTTCAACTACCTTCAGTCTGCTATGCACTATATGTATCTAACCTCATTACACAGGTTAGACAATTACCAGATTGCCTCATAGCCAAATGCAGTTTGTCAAAAAATATCAAATAGGTTGTAGGTCTGGGAAAGGCAAAGCATTAGGGGGCAGCGCTCACCCGAGGCGTGGCAGAGTACAGGGTTTATGGCCTCACTTCCCAATTTGAGCGAGGCCTAGCCTAAGCTTCCAGACATCCTATCACAAAATGCCAAACTGCCTGACAGCTAGCAAAGGAACATGAGAGGCACGACTCCCCAACGTCAGCAGCTCTGCCTCTTCAAGGTGAACATGGAATGCTCAAGGAATGATGGACAGCTGGCTCCCAGCTTGGTTCTTTGTCTTGACTCTCTTTCCTTTTCAACTACCTGGCCATGCCGTTTCTCTCATGGCATCAGATAATTCTGAAAGAAAAACTCCTCCCTTGTGTGCCATCTCCCTAGCCTGTACCAGGGCTACCAATTTTACAGCCTTCCCTGAGAGCAATGACAGGTTTCTTAGCTTCATTTCTAAGTCTGATGCCCATTTCAAATGTATGTCAATGCAGAACTGCCTATTTGTTATTTAAAGGTTTTAGAAACACAGCAGAGAAGCCTCAGCCTTTTCCTTCAAATAACTGCCCCGACAGCGTTATGGATGGCTGGTTAGTTTCTCCTGACCTCCCTGAGAGGTCCCATCAGCTCTAACCCAGTTTCCTCTCAATCCTGCATTCCCAGCTCTGGGACAACAGCAGAGGGCCATATCTTGTTCCACAATTCATAATTCTCAGCTTCAAAGTTCAGTGCCAAATAAGATCTCACCGTGCTGGATAACCTTTTGTACCAGCCCTTCCGTAGTAATTAAATCCTGCTCACTCATGATGCCCGAAGAAAACCTAGGCCCTCTGACTGTTTTCAAGTACAAAAACCAAGCAGGACGAAACAAAATTCAAAGGCAGTGACACGGGATCAGGATTGAGGGCATCCTCTTCACTGACTGTTCTAGTGGAAAGTCTGGGAACAGGGAGGGCCTCGGGTGCAGGGTAAGGAGTTGGCTGAGCTATGTGAAGGTTCATGTCAGAGTCCATTGGGGGGGGGGGAGACTCCTATAGAAGGAGAACTGAAAGCAGGATCTTAGTCTGTAAGTGACAAGTCTATAAATCCTTTGAAAAGTGATTTAAATAGCCGTGGCTAACACAGATAACGTGAACCAGGGAAGCTACGTGACACCCCAGTGTGTGAAGCAATGAGGTGATCAGTGATCAGACTAGGGAGCTTTCCCCTGGCTAAGATGGGGCTCAGTCGGCTACTAGAGAAACAGTGCAAGCTCAGGAGAAGGGGTGACCTGGTTGGTGGATCCTCCCTGGCACATCCCCTGCACGCCCAAGTGCAGGACACACAATAGAAACAATAACAGAATTTATTTGCACAGGGGTTAAGAAAAGGGAGAACAGAGAAAGAGGATGTGCAGGCCAGCATGTGGCTAGATGCAGTCTGTCCTACCCCAGAGAGTGTCCGCAGTGCAGAGACCAGAGTCCAAGCAAGAGCCCCTCATGCAAGATGGTGGCTGGTCCACCCGGCAAACAAGTCAGGACTGGCCACATGGAAGAAGAGGGTGGCTGGCTGATCAGAAGCAGAGAGCTGAGGCCAGAAGCCCAGAAGCCTAATTCTGTGTCTGCATACACTGTTAATATTTGGGTACCGATGTTACCAAATATCATTGTTTAGTTTGTACTCTTTTCGGTCCTGTTAGTATATTTTTATGTCCTGATGCTGGATACATATATATTTGCAATTGCTATATTCTCTTAATGAAATGATCCCCTTATCATTATAGAATAGAAACCTTTATTCCTTGTGAACATTTTTTTTTTAATTTAAAGCCTTAATCTTATATAACACAGTCATTTCTGCTGTCTTATGGTTATAATTTGCATAGATACCTCTTTCATTACCTTTACTTTTAGATTATGTGTGACTTAAAACTGATGTGGTTCTTTTGTAGACAGCATATCGGTGTATTAATGGATTTTTTATTATTATTATTTTTGAGTCCACCATGCCACTGTGTCTTTTGGAATAATAAGCCATTTTGATTAAAATAATTATTTTAGGTAATACCTCAGTATCAACAATTTGTGAATTTTCTTCTGACTGTTAAAACAATTATTTTTTCCTTCCCCCCCCCCTTTTTTTTTTTTTTTTTTTTTTGCTGTCTTCTATGTGACCTGCTATTCATTGTGGTATGTGTTGTTTCCTTTATAACTTTCATCTACCCAGAGTTTTCATTTACTTTGTGGATATCATGAAAAAAAATTCTTAGAAAAAAAAAATTCTTATAGTTAAAAAGCCAACTTTTAGCCTCAATCTATGTACATACCTCACTCCCCTCCACCAAAGTTCTAGTACCAGCACATGCTATCATAACACCCCACTACCTCCATCTCCTGCCTCTCTCCTGCTCCCTCTCCTCTGATAACCATCATACTTTTTCAGAGTCTAAGAGTTAATGTTGTTGTGTTGTGCCAGTTTGTTTACTTTATTTACATTATACAAGAGACTAAAAATATCCAGTAACTGTCCAGCACTTTCTGACTTATTTCCATTGGCATGATCACTCCAATGCTCATCCATACTGCCCCAAAGGCACAGTTTCATCTTGCTCAATAGCTGAGCGGTATCCCACTGAGGACACACTGCAATCTCCTTGTCTACTCATCTTTCCATGAATATCTGGGTCCATCCAAGACATAGGTCTTGGCTATTGTGAACAATGTTTCTATGAACATTATTTTTTAATTATTGTTTCCATATTTTTTGGGTAGATACTTTGACATGCTATTGCTGGGCAATGTGGTGTTTCCCCTTTTTAATTTTATGAGGGATGTAAATACCAATTCCCACAGAGGCTGTACAAATTTACATTCCACTAACAGAGAATGAGAATTCTTTTTTCTCTATACCCTTGCCAACATATATTTCCAGTTTCTTTGGAAGAATATTTGTCATTATTTCCGTAAATGAGCTTTCTTCTCTTTGGGGGATTCAAACAATACATATATTGATTCAATTGTGGATGTTCCATAAATCCTGTAGTCATTCTTAATTCATTCTTCTTTTTAACACTAGGAAAGGATAATTTCAGATGACTTATCTCCAAATTCAAAGATTATTTTTCCTGCTTGATCAAGTAGCTAATGAGTTAATTAGCTGTATTTTTAATTTATCATTCCATATTTTAGCTCCAGAATTATTGTTTGGTTCTTTTTTCTTTTATTTACTTTCTGTTTGTAAATTCCTGTTTTGCTAATGATTTTTTCCCTTGTTTTGTTGAGTTGTCAAATGTTTTCTCTTACAAGTCACTGAATTTCCTTAGTATAATTGTTTTGAATTATCAGGCAATTCATAGTTCTCTATTTTATTTGTGGTCACTCACTGGAATATTATTGTGCTCCTTGGTGGTTTTATGTTTTCTTGATTTTTCAGGTTCCCTGAAGCTGCCGTCACATTTGAAGACACAGTCATTGTCATTCTTTACTGAAAGGCTTCAGGAGGGGAAGCAGACGTACAAGAGACCCTAGACACCTCTCAGTACTATGTTGCAGGGTGCTGTTTACTCTTCTGCTCCCCTTTTGAATGGGGAGGACATCTTAAGGGTTTATCTCTTTCCGTAACTGCCAAAGCCAGGGTGATCAGAAGAACTGCCAGTCACTTTCTATACAGTACTCTGGAGGGCTGAAGGTTATGCCTCGTCTCCCAGCCCAGCAAAGCATGTACATATGTATGTGCTACATACAGATACACATGAGACTTAGCTGAAGGACATGTGTGGGATGGCCAGCAACCGTGGGGAGTGTGCACGGGGGTGAATTTGGGAGGTGTCTTACAAGAGTAAGGGAAAGTCTCTTGGTGGATTCCACATGCACTTGGTAGAATTTCAGTCTGCCCTGGCTTCTGTGAGTACCCTTTCTCTTTCCATACTTCTAACTGCTCCAGCAGTTGTGTTACTTTAGGGAAGGAGTAATTTACCGATATAAAACTATTCAATGTGTCTGTTTGCAGATTTTGCTTCAAGGAGAGTCTGGGCTCTCTGTTTTATGTTGCTGGAATCAGTGTTTCTCTGTGGAGAATAAAGGCTGTAAATTCCTATTCTGTCATCTTGCTGATATCACCCACAAGCCCTACATTCTTTATAAAGTAATCACTATGACCTTCCCAGTCTTCAACAGCCTCCTCTCCTAGAGACAATCATCCTTCTCTTTCAGACACTCTCTTTCTGTTATTTTAATATCTACATAGATGTGCCTCGTCACCTAGTACAATGAAGTTTACAAGGACAGAGAACTTGTTAAATATCAATGGTAAGGTTCCCTCATAAGGAACCAAGTGTTATTTAGAAAGTTAGAGTTTACTTAAAATCTTTATCCCTTAGGTAAGAGGCTAAGGTTAAAAAGAAATAGAAGAAGTAAGGAGAAACCATCAATCACTCTTAGTATGAGTGCACAGTCCAGGCTCAGGAACAGCCATGGAAGATATGCCCTCGTGACATGACAGGGGAGAGCCTCCCTGAACAACACAACCTCATCACCAGCTCACCAAGTCACCTCCACCAGGGAGGCTGCCCAGCCTAGGACCAGTGCCGTGCCCACATCATAAATTCCACAAGGGCACAAGAAAGAACCCCAGGTGATACAGGAGAGAACTTCCTATAGTAATAGCCCAGAGAATTTACTAGAAATGAGAAAAAAATAATAATATTAACAGTCTTAGATGATAGCACTGAACTTCCAATGAGTCAGATAAAGCACTTAGGAGGTTAAGTAGATGATCCTGACCTAGGCACATCTCAGAGGAACTCAGTGACTGAAGGATGAAGAAGGCCTTGTACACAAAGCACAGCTAACAGGTCTGAGTTAGAGAAACTGAAAAGTGAGAAAATCTTATATAACAAACAACACTTGGCATAACATAAACCCACAAAGTTCAAATTCATTAGGATGACAATATACAGTTCTTTAAAAAAAAAAAAAAGATGTATTTAATTATGCCTTTAAGAACTGGGTTTCAGGCCAGATGTACTGGGGTGGGGGTGGGGGTGAGAGGATACACCAGTGACAACATGGGGGCAAAACAGGCCGATCTACTAAGATACACTGGCGAAACAGGAGAGGCCTGCTGTGCCACGTGGGTCACCTCCCTGGCTGGGGAACAAATGTGTGCTGTTGTGGCTGCTGATGGCTCCATTGTGCCACGCTTTAACCCCTTTCACCACCAGGGAGGGCCCAATATACAGCTCTTTTAAAGATGTCTGTTAGCCCCTTAATGACTAAAATCACTGTGCCTCCTTATTTCTATATATTAAATTTAAATTCCTCTCTCTGCTTTTTATAAGGAACTAATTCATAACATTATCTCCATTTTCGTTTTTGCAAATGTTACAACATATTATTGTAGCTGTGCCTCTCATTTAGACCATTAGCAGAAGCTCTTCATTGATCTCTGTTTATACCTGCCCCTTAAAACAATCCAAATGTTGACTCTAGAGTCACAGCCAATTGTCCCAGGTCCACAGGCAAAATGCTCAGGGCTCACATTACTTTTAGGGAACCTCTGGTAATAGACAGAGAAGACAAATATGACACCTCCGAGCATCAGGTCCTACTAGACTTTTGTATCTTCTTGTTCTACAAAGACACCACCCCAACCTGACTGAGCTGCAGCTATACTGGCATGCTCTACACTATATTATTTTCTCCTAAGTCAACATCCCCTCTTCATTCCTCTAGATACTTCCTTCAACCAATAGCACATAACATGTTTGAATGCAATTACCATCAAGATGATATGAATGGAAAGGATTGTATTAGCTTTTCCAGCCAGTGGAAAATTTTCTCCATATTTACTAGTCCTGCTTTAAAGCAAATTACACTGGAAAAAAAAAAAAAAGCCACCTCCCCCCGAGAAGCCTCCGAAGATTCCTTGTCATGGTATTATCCAGTCTTCAGGCCTGTAGCATACTAGCATATTTTCACCATTTTCTCATGATTGTACAGCACCTAATCATTCCTAGTACACACCTTACATGACCCACCTTACATCTAACTCTTTCACTAGTAGAAAGATTTACTTTCCTACCCTAGACTGGAACTACCAGAAGACAGCAGGCAAAATGCACGCCATCTTTGCTCCCTTAATTGTAACACCATCTTATTTGCTCATTGTAAATGACCAATGTGTTCCTTGTACTTACACACAACGCAGACCCTACACCTGCAGCATCCTCATCAGCTACTTACCTACAGCTGTTTTACTGAAGGCAGCTACTGTGGGCAAGGACAATGTCCTCATCTCTGAAGGCTCTTGCACTTCTGTTAGTTCCAGCAACATATTTAAATAGACGCATCACTGAACTGATTTCTACCCACATTTCTACTGCAGGTTTAGTCAGAAACGTGCTACCTGTGGAAGGCACCACCACCTGATAAAGCTCATCCCACCTCTCACTGTGCACAGGGCTTCCCATCACCCACGGACTTTGGGGCCAGTGTAGGGGAGCACAAAAGGCGCTTCCCCCAAACAAAAGCCATAGGTTCCCATTTCTAACCAAGAGACACAGGTCTTGCTACAACCAGGCACAGGTCAGGTGAGATGGGGCTGTGCGCCGCCCATTTTCATTCGCTTTAACTCTGTTGCTTTCTTTCATTTTAGAGATTTTTCTTTACTCCCTTCTTTTTGCTTCCATACAGCAGAAAACGTTTGAGGACCCAGGGAACAGGCATTTGGAATAATATTCTCTTATAAGTCCTCTAGAAATTTGTACAACTCCTCTTTTAAGGAGTCTGTGGCTTTCTGAGCTTACCAGACCTTCACTGCCAACCTACCCTCACCAGCCTGAGATAATTCTGATCTGTGGGCTCACTGTCCTCATTTTTCTGAACAGAGAAGGCACTCAACTGCCATGTGCAGTCATGAGTTCTCAAGACTAAACTAAGGGCGGCTCATTCACAATCTTAATTTGTCTCTCTCGGGAAGAAGGAAAATAAC
>NW_004567121.1:29943741-29970180 GCF_000260355.1 Condylura cristata | reverse complement strand
GTGCAAGGGGTTAAGCACAACATTATGAAGCTCTCCACAGTCACTGCAGCATGAGTTCACTCCCTGGCAAGAGAGGTGACCCACGTGGTGCAACAGACCTCTCCTGTCTCCCCACTGCTCCCCTCAGCAGTATTATTCATCAATCTTCCTGTGGTTTCCCATTCTGTTTCTGATGAAATCTGCTAACCCCCCCACCTCTGGCCTGTATCCAGTTCTTATATACATAAATAAATAAATAAATAAATAAATATTTAAAAAATAAAAATAGAAGAGCTAAAGACCAATGATATAACCTTTCTGTACCCCCATCACTAGAAACAGGAGTGGCAGGACAGTCAACAGCCTAACTGTAACCCCATAACAGCCTTCAAAGACACCTCCATGCCTTATTAATGCTTTATGAGTACCACCCATGTGCCTCTCCCCCCCCAACCTAGACTACAAGTGTCTACAGAAGAAGCGTGGGTTTCCTTCTTTGCATACAGTGGCAAATGCTGTCAAAATATGCTTTCATGGAACTGCTGCTATTTCCGTGTGGACTTGAGAAGGAAGACACAGGTGAGGGTTCTGGAAGTCAAAGAAAACTTCCTACGTGTGTGAGAAGGGGGTAGTGTAGATGTGCCTGGAAGATTAGGTGAGGTTGGATTGACCGCATTATGCTTCATAGCATTCCCAAGGGAAAAATATCTTTGGCAAAGATGCCAGAGGACCAATGATGCAGAACATGTCTGTGGATGACTCGATGGGGCCATTAGCAGATGCTGGAGATAAGAAATGGAAACTCATGGAATGATGAGATCAGCCAGTGCTCCTAATTACTGTCTCCGAGTGTCTAGGTTTTGGTCCTGCAATTTCTCAAGCTCCCCAAGGGCCACACTTGGCTTCACCCACACTCTTCTCCCCAGTCTCGATTCCCATCAGAGAGAGAAAGCTTAGCTTCAGGTGTGCTCTTTGCCTGCTATTCCCACATGAACTGCACACTGCGGTTTCCATACCACCCCACTGACCTGCCCTTATTCTCTGAAGGAAATAAGAAGGAAACAGAGGAAGTTAGGAGGGGCTGATTTCTGGCAGAACCGCTCATTTACAAAAGTCATTTCAAATTGCACTAGGTGCTTCAATTGCCCTATTTTCCTGAAATTAATTCCAAATTTTATGGGTACAATTTGTTTCCCTTAAGTCTCTAATTATGCTTTTAACATTCAATCTTTCAAACTCTAGCCATTAGTGACTAATATGGTGCTATCAGGAGATAGAGTGGAGTTAGGAGTGTGGGTGGGGATTATAAGCGCAGAAGTTGCACCTGTGCTTGTGATGGTTTGAAATTGATGTCCCCTGGAGGAAAGCTAAAAGAAAAACCTAATAAGTCACCAAAATAGACTAAAGTCAAGTCTGAAAATTAGTATTTAAGGTATTAGGACAAGGGCTGGGAAGGACTTCAGAGGTAATCGTGAAGTCCCACTTTAACTTACTAGGCATGAGGTGATGGTATGGAATTTCAGACCAAATGAAAAACAGAAAAGTCAGTCGTCTTCAGAAAGCAAGGCATGTGCAAGGCATAAAATGTTAAGGCTACACCAGAACTTTCAAGGACATAAAAAACTAAGAAAGGAAACAAGTAAGAGTGGCTCAGAGATATGACAAAAAAAAAATTGACAATGGAATCACTGAAGAGCTAGGAACAGGCTGTAGGAGGAAGAAGACAAGATAATCAGGAAAGCAGAATTATCATTCTATCATTCCTTAAATGTGTCATCAGTATATAGTGACTGAGGAGTCAGAGCATGTCTGTTTATTGAAAGAGGAGGTATACCAGATTCACCTCTGTATCTCAACAACCACCCCTTGGCACACCTGCATGCCAGCCAGCCCAGCCAGCCCCACAGTGCTGGTGACAGTATGTGCGTAGACCCCAAAACACTGTCCAATTTTCAGAACAGTGACCAAAGGGGATAGCCAAGGTCTGCATGGTTCGTGAACTGTTTAAACAAAGGAGCCAAAGACCCAGATTATACTACAAAGAATTCACAGTTTGAGAACTCATGCTGGGGGGTCTTGGGAAATCCCCAGACCGTGATGAGAAAGTTTAGAAAGAAAAAGGTCCTGCCAGGAGGACCTTGGAAAAGAGAAACCCCGGCAGTCAAAGGCATTCATCTCTTGAAGTTCATGAGAAAATAAAAACAGGAGACTTTGTCTCTAATGTCTCTAAAACCAACCACTAAGCAAGGCAGAAAAGGGAAAGACTCACATCCCTGAGACCACAGTGATTTTCTTGGAAGAGAACAATTCTATGTCCAAAATTCGTTCTATGAAACATTAGAGAAGTGAGAAATCATTGGGTCTTGAGAAATCTCCTCAGATGAAACTTCTTAGCAGAGTCCAAGGATAAATATTCACGAGACAGGGAGCTTAAGATTTTAATGAGTAAAAGTGAGTGGTGTACAGGTGTCTCCTAAAATATTTTCTGTACACATAAGCCCTCACATAGTGTTTTATATTCTTAGAAACTGAAACTTTACGCAAAACAACATATAATAAAACAAGTCCACCTTAATTCCACTATTTACTGTTGTCCAGACTGTGGTGGCAGTGAAAAATGACATGATTCCTGGACCTGCTGTCTACAGCAGCTATTCTGTTCTATGTCACAGAGGTGTGTGCCATCTTCATGGGTTTCCCACTAAAACACAAGATCCAGCCTTCCCAAGTGGCACAAGAAGTTAGGACACAGCACTGCTGTAGCCACTTCAGTGCTAGTTCAATCCCCAGCCTCGGGAGGAGATCCACATGGCGCGGCAGACCTCTCCTGTCTCACCCGCTGCTCCCCTCAGCAGTGGACTTCATCAATCCGCCTGTTCCGCTCCCTGATCTGTCTCTGGTGAATCCTTCCACTACCCTTGCACCTCTGTCCTGTACCCCCAGTTCTGTATGTATAAATAAATAAATCTTAAAAAAAAAAAAAAACATGAGTTCCATCTACACAGGTGTGTCACCAACATAGGTGAACAATAGCTAGCTTATCGGTGGCATGTAGTGCCCTTCTTTCCAGCATCTGTCCACATGGATTACTCGCTAAGAAAGCAAAGTCTCTAGAAGTCTAATTCCGAGTAATGTGACACACCAGCCATGAGTCACACATCACTCTCTGTTTGGTACCAAACCACAGTTTCTTCTTGAATCACAGTTAAGCCCTATAATGAAGCAGGGATGGGAGCAATTTCTTCTAATAATTTTACATTTCAAATACTTATCCTAAATAAACAAAATAAGTAGGCAACTATCAATAAGAAAAACAAAGAAACAAAACAGCTTAACAAGTGTATATTTTAATAGATTTGCATTGTGTCTGTGCAAATTTAAACATTAAATTCCAAAATGAAGGCAATATAATCGTTCCATTTTACATCTTAACTATCCTCTTTCCTCTTGTATAGGAAACACACATAACTCAAGCTTCACACTTCCGAAAAATGATTTAATTCAAAGATGAACTTGAGTATGACCTCAGAGAATTCAGAACTTATGCCATGTTAGTGCTTTAATAAACTGGAGCTGGCAATAACTGATCTCAAGGAAAATTCAATCAAAACTAAAGTCTTATCTTTCTTCAAAAACAGGACAGTTGAGAATTGAATGTGATGTCCTGGAAAAATCGAAGAAGAAATAACATCAAACTAGTTTGTTCCTGAAAACAAGGCAACGAGAAATTGATGGCATTTTAACCTGTGGTTTTACTACAAAAGATCCTGGGCTTAGAAACCGTGTCACTGGACTTCCTTAAAATCCAACACACAGGTAAAGACAGAGCACAAAGAACCACGGTGGCAACATTTCTGGGTCATTCTGAAATTGAATCCAAGGAGGTGCTGGAACCAATTACTATTCCTTGAGCAGGTAAAAGTTCTCCACACACCGCTCAAAGTGCTCATCCAGTTCTCTTCTCTCAAATTCTCCCTCCCGAGAGGCAGTGAAGTGAGCAAGGCATGGGAAATTTAGAAAAAAGAAAGGCTTGTCAACTTATTTCTCACATCCCAATTAGTAGGATCTTTTTTGAAGTAATCAAAATACTTGAATATCATCCTTTCTGCCCCTGACCTTAAAGATGGGTAAAATTAAACAGGGAAGCCAATTTCTCAGCAATTACAGAGGACTTACCTACTTACACAACCCCATTCCATTCCCAAGTAATTAAAAAATAAATAATCACAGTACTAAATCTGTCATTGATGTCAGGTATGTGTATATATGTGTGCACACATGTACGTGTGTGGTTGTGTGTGTGTGTGTGTGTGTGTATAGATATGTATGTATTTGAAAATTGAATCACTGAATAGTTGGGAGCAGTCTGTAGGAGGAAGGAGACAAGATAATGAGGAAAGCAGAACTACCATTTCTTGAATGAGTCACCAACATCTACTGACTGAGCAATGTCTATTTCTTGAAATAGGAGGTGTAGCCCTCTGTATCTGCCCTCCCACCCCTTCCAACACATATGCTTCCCAGTTGGCCCAATCACCCTCTGTGTGTGTGTGTGTGTGTACATACTACTGTGGCATGGGATGAGGGTTGTAACTGGTGTCGGGTTGTAACTGGTGTCTGTGAATGATGTTCTATAAAGTATAGAGGTATAAGGTATAAAGCATACAGTATAAAGAGGCATAAAGTATAAAGTATGTTCTATAAAGTATAAAGGAAGGAAAATTAGTCCATACGGGGCTCAAAGATAAAATCTTGGACTAAGAGTCTTGAACTAGTGGAGAGCGGGAAGAGCCTGAGAAGAATGGCTCGGCCAGCAATGACGGGAAAGGGGAGCGCGAGGACTATGGAGGGAGCGGAGTGTCTGGGAAACAGTGGCTAAAAGCTAACAAAATTTAAATTCATTCTTCAATGTCCACTGTTTTCTGCCGGGATTTCTTATTGGGTGAAGCCAATCTGAATCAGAAGGCAGAAGAATAAGCTGGGGAGGTCCCTTCTAATCAAAAATTCTCACCACAAAGCAAATGAGAGGATTGTGCCAAGTGGCTGCAAAACAGCCTAAGACACCCACACAGAGGAACACAGAGGGGATCACTCCCAGGAGGGGGCTACTTTATCAGGGATGTCTCTGTTTAGTGTAGTGCTTCACTCAAGAATCCTCAATACTGCACAATCAGCTTCCACTATTTGTGGCCCACACAACTTCCTTTTCTTTACATTGACCCCTTCCATTATTGTGATATATTACAGTCAGTTAGTCATAGATTTGTCTCCATAAGTAGGTTCTGAGATCTTTTAGGGAAAAAAAAAAAAAATAATGTGTCTCAATCAACTCTGTATTTCCAGTGCCCAGCCCGAGAAACAATCACCCAATTTTTGTTAAATTGGATGTAAATAATAGCATCCATCACCTGAGTAATTCACTGTATCAGGGACCTCCTCTGGGTCTGAAACTGCGCAGTGCATTCCTACCATTCTCAACATGCTCAGATAACCTGCATCTTCGTGCCCGTGGTGCATCAAAAGGGAGAGATTATTTATCATCCAGATGATACAAGAAAGTGATGGGCAAGGTAATTTTTCAGAAAGCAGTGAAAGAGCCTTTTGCAATAGTGTGGATATTCACTAGAAAGCATCCTCCTTTTAACTTATTAAACACCAATAGACACAGCCATTCAGATTCAGGCACCAAGCATTTACCTGGGGACTTTTCTACCCAAGATGCCTTGTGTTAAGCAAATTCATACCTGTGGCTCTTTTGAAGATCAGATTTCCAAAGGGTAAGGAGTGACTGTCTCTCCTAATAAAGGAAACTTAGGCTGAGGAAGCTGAAGAGATAGAATTCTCAAGTGTCAGTTATACATAAACACAATTGTTTCATTTGGACAAATGTCCACTTCTTATTCAACTGAAGTGAGTTTTTGTAATCTGAGAAATGCGTATGTCATGACTAAGACTATAGATTGGTGCTCCCTGGTTATGTTTCCATTAAATACAAACTACAAACATGTTTAAATCAAATTTATTTTTTTGTTATTTGGGGGAAGGTAGAAAGAGATATTTTACTAAAGAAAAAAATAAATCACTATTGGATAGGTTCAAGTTATAAAACCACTAAAACACAAATTAATAAACTTTAAAATAACAAGAACAGTAAATAGTAGGTTATGTGACCTTGAACCTTTTCTTGTGCATTTTACTATAAAAGTAGAAAATTGCAAACCACTGGTTAAAGAAAAGTAATTTATGGGAAAGACTGAAAAGTCACTCTGAGAAGACATAAAGTTTATTTAGCAGCTAAAGGAAAACATTAGAAAACAAATAGATTCTGGTAGAGAAAAGTAAAATTAACATGATTTGTGGCTTTGGGTGCCAACTTCATTAATTAATACAGACTTTAAATTCCTTTCAGGAATATGAGCTAAAAGCTCATCTACACTAGCACTACTGCTGTTGTAGATAGTAAATGCAGATCAAATGGGTTTCATTTAAAATATGGTGGCTTCAGATAAGACTAATTAGCAGGATGACAAAAACAGTCAATAAAATAGAAACAAATCTTATTGTTCAATTTTGGCAACAATTAGTAGAATTAATTGGAAACTGTTTCTCTTGCCCATTCGCATACAAAAACTGCACACCAATATTGTTCTGGCATGTTTTCTATCATTTCTTGTGTTGTAATAATATGTATTTTTCTCTATGTGACCAGAGGTGTTAATGTCATAAGGGACAGAGGGAAGTGGTACAAGTGGCTGGGGAACAGGGTTAAGGAATGACAGCGGAAACAAGAGAGCATCTTGAGAGAAAGACTTAAGGGGGCAGACAGATGGAAAAGACAGAAATCCACTAGTGAATAACAATAGATTTTGCATTTGGTTCATGCATATGTTTTTCAAAACCAGGTTATCTATTCTGTCTCTTTTGAGGGCTCTCCATTTCCTGGTTATTTCTTCTTTTGGTCAAATATGCTGTGTAACCAACTATACCCAAATCTCAGCAGATCTTAACAGCAACAAGATGTTTAATTTGCTACAGTCTTATCACTGGGGCAGATCTCAGCAAAAGTGGTCTTTCTCTGTTTCATGGGGCATAAAAGTATAAAAGGCTTGATTCTAAGATCACCTAACATATGTGGCCAGCAAATTAATATGAACTGCCAGCGGGAAGCTCATCCCAGCTGATTGGCAGGGACTCCGTTCTCCATATGGCCTCTCTACGTGGTGGATCAGACTTCTTCTCCCATGTGATTCCCCCAAGCACAAAGGTGAAAGTACCTAGAGCCTGTCTTAAAACTGAAATGTGAATAGTGAGCTTTTGGTCATAATTCATCAAGTAAGCAGGTCAAGGCCAGAAGAAGGCTTGCATATTGACAGACAGGGGGTCACCAAGATCACCAGAAGTCAACAATATACCCAACTTTTTGTAAAAGGAAGGACTACCATTGGACAACTATACCGAATTTTCATATTCTGGAATATTAAAATAACAGTCTAGCAAAGGCGCCAGATGACTTTAACACCTTATTGAAAAATTCACACCACCCCAGACACATAATCTTCTGTACAATGTAGAATAGCACCATCCACCCAATGTAGGGACCCTAGATATGGGCAACTTTCTCTCCATTTTTTGAAATATTTCTTTATGAAGGGAAGTTCACCAGCCAGATTATTATAGATCCACTTCTGTTTCTCCATCTCCACACAATATTTATTTAGCTTCATGTTCTTATTTGTTTAGTCAGCAAAAGCATGCCATTCCTGATGTACAGGGTACAGTGCTATATACATAGGTACATGGTACCCATTCCTGGTGTATATAGAGGGTATAGTGTTAAATACACTAAAATAGTACCTTATACTAAAACAGAGTCTACAAGTATCAGTCTCATAGCTTTGGACTACCTGAGAAAAGTAGTTTTAGGGAGAATTTTTAGCTTCGTTTTCACCCATTATTAATATAGCCCTCCAAGATTTGAATTATGGAATTATAGAACAAACAAATTGATATTAGGAGAAAGAACAAGCAATCTTAATTAAATTTCACCCACAGATAAATTTGTATTTATTTGGGATAGCTCACCACCACCACAATCACTAAGCCTTGGTTTCTTCTTCACCTTTGATAATCTAGATGACAATAAAGTGAAACAGGACAAAATGAGAAACATGAAGTACACCACATACTGCAAAGCATTATACAAAAGTACCGCTGCAAAAGGATGGCATATAAAGGTCTATTTTAATCAACTCGATCAACCTTGCTTTGTTTTGTTTCTGGCAAATGCTTTATCGCAACCCTGGGACTGTAGAATCCTACTGCTGACACGCTCATGGCAGGTGTTCTGAATCCTCAATAAAAAGATCTTAGCTTAGGATTTTACAGATGCTACAGAAGCAAAATATAAATGCTAATTGTGGGTAGGAAAGCCACTTGAGAGATGCTAAATGTGGAGGATAGGGTCTCCCAGACACTTGACATTTTCATTAAGAAAACTCCTGCCAACTGTAATTACCTGAGCCCCACCTGGCCATGCCTAAAGATAAGCAATTGGCCTTTTTCATAAACCATGCCAATTTCTCTCTGAGAATATCAAATCTTAAAACACTGAATGAAAGTTGAGCTTGACATCTTCTTAGGCACACTGGAACCTATGAGAAAGGTATATTCTGTGTTCCATGTTCTTGAGGAATATTTGATCAATTACCACTTTCAACTGGAATAGCAGCACTGGCCAGATGGGGCAAGGGACGGGCAGGGGCCACAACAGCTTTGGGAAGGTAGAAACAAACCCAGCTCAGACAACAGGAAAAGCTCCCTGAAGGTAGGGAGGACTAAACATCCATCCCCTATCCATATCAGTCTGTAAGCATCAAGAAGTGGCTGACTTCTTAAGAAGTAGTTTATGGATTTTTACAGGTTCTTAAAAATCAAAATGCTCAGAGAGAGATTCAAAGAAGGTATTTAAGGGGAAGGAAGAAACTGGAGACTGGATGACTAAAACTCATGGTTCCAGTATTCAGAAAGATTTGTGAATGAATGAAAGATAAGATTAGTTGGGTAAGGGAACTATGGCTGCAGAGGGTCCCTGAATCCAGGGCCAGAATTTGAGGCTTTCATCTGATAGACAATAAAGCATAATTAGCATGTGCTTTTAAGTACAATATTCTACTTTGCTTAAAGATTATGGAGCGAAAATTTTCTCTAGTTCCATTTCTAATATTGAGAGTTCAAAGTCTTACAAAATTCGGATGTGAAGGAATAGAGGAAAACCTTAAACGTTGAGTTTTCAATGATAGAATTATTTATCTTTGATTAATCTTAAGGGTATTTCACTTCTGATTGTGTCTCCTTTCATCTGTTTCCATTTCGTACATTTCTTAGATACCAAAACCCACTCCTTTGAAACTATAATAAGAAATTTCCTTTTGTGCTGTTTTTTTTTCCTTTTTGCACAAAAAGGTATTATGTTTGTGAAGATGTTATAATAACAAGCTCAGCAGCAAGGAAGCCAAGGCCACCTTAAGCTCCGTAGCCTTTTGTGACAGTTACTGTCTTGAAACAAAACGCCTAATGATGTCTCCTTGCAAGGGTAAACAATCACTGAGTCAGGAGATCACCAAGGAAGCGAAAATAGCAGAAGAATGTCTCCTTGCAAGGGTCTTTTGGGATGTGCATTATGAAAATAAAATAGTGTGACTTCTGAATGTTTTAATGTCTATTACCAAATCTAATTAGCTCTCCTAAATCACAAAGTGTCAAGTCCTAGTGCATTTACACTTGCATATGCCTATGGATGAGAGAGGTGGCTAAGCTAGGAGATAACCTGTACTGGCAAAGCCTAGCTAAATATTCAGATAAACACAAAAGTCAGGTGAACAAGCAAACCTATGCATCTCCCTGAGGCAAAGCCCAGCTAGCCTTGCTTGCTCCTCTGAATTCCACAGGAATGCTAATTTTAATACCAGCCTGGATCTGTACTTAGCAAATCTCCAACCCTTGCACACAGATTTAGAATTGTACCTGACATATTCTAAAATGATACTTTGATTTTTCACTCTCAAACCATGCAATTTTGCTTTCTAAAACTTCAGCTGAGAATGAATGTATTTAACATTTGGCTTTGGCAGGAAGAAAATGTTTCAGTATAGAAATAGGTGTCTCCATGAACACAATGGTTAATTCAAACTCTGTCTATGCAATTAAAGAGAATGGGAGCATAACACGTAGTAGGTATTTAATTATGCCATTACATACATTAAATTCCATCAGCTACATGGGCACCACTCAAAATTACATGTGGAATTTGGAAAAGTCACAAATGAATTAAAGGGGGCCCCTTAACAACCAGAGATAGGCCAAAAGTGACTAATGGTTCTATGACAAATTAGAGAGCAGGAGACGAGAGGCTCTGGGGAATGAGCCACAGAAAAGAGCACACATCGCAAGCTACTCTCTCCTCTAAAATCACAAAGCCCGAGTGCAAGATAGCTGCTCCTGCTGCGTTCCACGCAGGGAAACAATATAGATGGACCCAGGAATTAATCCTGAAGACAGGACAATAAAGAGGGAAAGCACTAGCTCTGAGTTCTACCACCAAATATGACTTGTGTGTGATAACAGGAATACTATTTCACTTCTCTTGGCCACAGTCACATCTGCTAATGAAGGATTTTGACATAAGCAGCTTAGATAATGCCCTGCTTGCGTATCAAGACACTAGAGGTTATTGCTTATCCTCAATTATTTACCATTAATTCTAAAACTTCCCAGAAAGGATGTTTGTTTTCAAATAAGCAATTTTAAAAATGGCAAGAATGGAATCATCAAGCCTGTTATAAAATTATCAACGTTGGGCTTCTGGGAAGATGAAGGTCCAATTAAGAAGCCTGGTGCAGCAGCTCCGCCAGAAAGAGACTGAAATGGCCAAAGGCACAACAGTAAGAAGGCAAGAGGCAGCCCAAGCACCGGGCCATGGAGCTCCGAGCCTGTGAAAGCTGCTCTGTGCCAAGACCCCATTCCAGATACGGGGTCCAAGAGCAAAGCCCTGTACCTAGGGTGCCTGATTCTAGCCAGCAGAGAAGCACAGATCAATGAGTAAGTGAGCAATATGTTGCTGGGTCCGTGCTAAGAAGGGCTTGAAGAGGCTCAAAGGCGAGCCGGTGAGGAGTGCTCCTGAAGACGGACGCCTGGGCACAGGCCGCCGGAGGAGGTGACATCCGAGCAGAGTTCTGCAGAAATGAGTGGGCACCCACGGGGGGGACGCAGAGAAATCACTCCAGCCTGCACACCAGAAAGTACAAATGAAGACCTAAGGTTGAATGTGCTTGGTGAGTTGGAAGAAACACAAGGAAACCAGTATGCCTCTGGGAGGTGAGAGGTCAAGGGGTGAAAGGTCAGCAGAGCACTTGTCCAGCTGAAGCAGGATGGGGGGACGTCTCCAGAGACAGGACGGGCTGATCTTTGACCAAGTTGAGCAGGAAACCTGTGAAGCACTTTAGGGATAACCTGGTCTAACTCACGCATGCTGGCTGTTTCATAGAGAAGGGATGTGGAGAAAGGAGCGTCTCACGGGGAAGCTTGCTCAGGCTGATACAATATGCCAGGCAGGGCGGGAGTTCGGACTCAAGTGCTGGTGACCATGGGCAAAGGCTGTCAGTTGATGCAGGCGTTCTGGAGACAGTGCTAACAAAACTTGCGGCTGTATGGGTGCAACAACCCAAGAGTAAAGCGCTGCCTCTGGGCCTGGTGCCACAAGATGAACCCTTGACGGGGGGACAGTCGTGTCTCCCTCCTGTGCATGCAGGCGAGGATGGTAAGGCATAGGCAATTCCTTCCTGCCCTGTGGGGTGGTTCAGCAAGAACTGGGCCCCGTCCTCACAGGGTAAAAAAGGCCAGGGCCATGGGCTGGCACTTAACGTGAGGAAAAAGTGAGCCTGGGTCAAGTCTGGGAACAAAAAGTCTGATTGGGAACTCAACCTCCTGGAGTTCAGAAATGGGCAATCTCAGGGGAAACAGGCCTTGCTCTGCACTGGTTCCTCTGTCTGCTGCCACGTAATTAGCCACAGAAGCGTGTCACTGTAAGTTTCTTCTCAGCATATGCCAGAATCTAAAAAGCTTGTGGCAACGCTCTCACAAGGGCTACACAGGGAGCTTTGACCAGTCCGGCCACAGGTTGGCATTTTGGCATTATGAGTTTTGCTCCCCAGCGATGAGCCTGGGAGGCGCCAAGCACCACTAGTCCAGTCTCAGGAAACTGTGTCTGCTGAGACACTCCCACAGCGACAACTTGCTCAGCCTCCCCAGGCCAAGTAAAACTAGTTGGCTCTGATGTTTTAATATGTCATAAATAATCTCTTAAAACACTCCATTTAGAGTTTACTAGTTAACTTTGTGCACAAATTCAGCATTAAGCTCATTCCTTTTTGGATAATCTTTAAACTCATGCTAAGGATTTCCTCACTTCAAAACCTCTAATTGTTCTTGACATTTTCTTAAGTTAATAAGAATTAACTGACAACGCATAGGTTAGTGATGCACATTTAAGACTGTTCCAAGAAAGTCTGACATTTAGGAGAGGAGATCAACAATAAAAAGTCAGAAGAAAGCTGGCATCGCACTTTCTGGCTACCCCTCCAGGCCCTTGAATTTCCGGGCTCATTCATTTGAACAGGTAAATCCACAGTGTGGACAAATCTCCAGTCAGGCTGGCAGAGGCTTCGAGGAAGTTGGATTTTCACAACACCAGCCAGTTCATGGCTCATTTAGATCTATTTTAAGGGCAAGGATGAGCTTCCATGCTCAGAAATTCTTCCTGATGCCTAATCCAGGGTCTGAAATGTAAGCATCATGGTTGCACCTCCCTCATGTTATGAATTGTCTCCCTGGACTTTCTTATACATTCCCAGTGCCCCTGGAAAGGTCAGTGCACTAAATCAACACGGGCAAGTTTATTGGAGTCTTTCCTCAGTGAGGAGCAGTTTCCAGTAATATCACCAGCCACAGCAGGTGGGAGGGACAGCTGCTCCTGACAGATCTGAACTGAATCCAAGAATGGCAGAGGACGGGGTGGGGGGATTTCAAAAAGAAACCTCCGTGTCTTACTTAAAACATGACTTTTCAAAAGGATTAAAGACAGAGATTCATATGTGGGAAAAATGGGGAATGAGACTGGATTTGGCAAGATTTAGATAGCCGGTGACCTTGAGAAGTACAGTGATGGAAATAAAGGTCCAAAAATGGGATGAAGTGGGCAAGGAACTCCCCTTCTCATAGTACGGAGGTGTGACCCAAAGGAGTAAGCAGAGGGGTGCTTGGGTCCAACTCCAGTGGCTGCTAAGAAGCCTGGTGTCTACACAACATGGCAGCCAGCAAACAGTGGATCCAAGCACTTTGGTGAAGATGATATTAATGGAAATAACTGGAAAACTGGGTTAAAGGGGGTCAAATGAGGGTCTGGAAATGAAAACACAAAAACACACTCAGAAATTTAACTGAAAGAACTAGTGTGCTAGTGTGCTGATCTGGAAAAGAATTGGCATGTGTGTGTGAGATCTTTCCCTATTGCTAGTAAAATAGCTGACACTTGTTGAATAACTTCTTTTTTTTTTTTTAATCTCAGTTATGTACTCTACAAATATTAACTCTTTTACAACTTAAAGCAACCATGTGAATATGGCACTACCCTCAGTTGTTATTTATTTATTTATTTATTTTTACAAAACAGAAAATAAAGAACAAAGAGATCACTGACCTATTTAAGGCCACATAGAATGCAGGCAAAAGGTAGACACTTTATTCCAGGTGGGCTGGCTCCAAAATCCACGCAATTAATGGTTCCTGTTTACTGGCTTCCAAAGAAATCATTAAATCTCACACCATTTCTTATGTTCTCTATTTGACACTGTAACTATATATTCCATTTATGTGCTTTCATATCTTTGTCTCCTTCTCTGGATCTGTTAGTTCTTAAGGGCAGGAACTCAATCTCCTTTGTCCTCTCAAGAACTAGAACAGTGTCCTGAACAGAACAACAAGAATACTTACCCAGATTTGACAATATGCTGAGCTCCAGAGAAGCGCTTTGGTCAATCTGTGTGCTGTTATAGGCAAGAAGGAAGAGATGGAGGGAGGAAGGAAAAGTAAGGAGGGGGAAGGGAAGACAACTAGGTGTCATCTAACTAGAGAGGCAACAAAAAAAAAAAATAAAAACAAATGTCGACAACAATAAAAAAAACAGAGGGTAAAGAGTCAGCAGAGGAGCAGATATTTTATGAGAACATGAACTAGATTTTATTTTTTCTCCGCTCAATGTTTTGAAAATTCAGTGTAAGGATTAATGTAAATCTATTTGAAAGAAGATGCTAAATTTTAACTGGAAATACTTCTTTGTGCTAAATAATCTTTATAGCATTCTAAATTACAGCCAAGTAGCCATATCATTACAGGGCTGTTTAGCCTGAGCATTTTATGTGGAAAGTCAGGGGAAGGTGATGATACATATCAAAATATATAATAAAGAACTTTTAAAAATCATGGGTATCTTTATTTACTCAAAATACTTTTTATTTAGCCATTTTGATGCACTTAAATTAAAGGAGGAAATGGCTAACCAGTGGGAACTGAAAAATGCCTTGAAATGATCAAAATAATATCCCGTTCTCTTGCAGTACTTGCCATGTAATAAGGTAAAAGCACTTTACAACAATTAACATAGTCAACCTCACTCTGAAGGCTGTGAGATGCAGGTGGTAAGCCATTTTCAGTCCTTTGTGGGGAACAAAATGGAAATGAAAGTGTTATGTGGAAGGGAGTCACGGTTACCCTTGATGATCCCTGGATAAGCACCGAGGAGTCACACTGCGCAGTGTGAGAGGGTGAGAAGACCACCTGCAGTTGCCCACTGAACTCCTCTTGCCCTCGCAACAGGATCTTCATACAACCAGAAAATGTGCGTATACAGAGAATCAGAGAAGGGCACCTACTACCTCAGTGCCTCATCCAACCCCCAAGAAGTACTCTGACAGCCCCTGCTCCAAAACTTGTGTTCACAGATGATCTCCCTCTTGTAGGAGCCCCTCCCAAAGCTGACCTGCTCTTACTAGGAGGAAGGCATGGAATCTATTAAGGGCTTGTTGACTCAAGGGGATTGGGTAGGACTCAGGAAGCAAGGTAACTTTCATAACTCATGAGTTCTTCTCAACTTTCTGATGCTAAGTGTACTTGCCCATAAAACAATTACACTAGTACAGCCAAGCCATGCTCTTCCTCTAGGGCTTTCATTTGGAGAGACAGTGAGACTAGATAAGGCCATGCTCATGAAGTGCTCTCCACTCAGAACCACCGTAGGCAAACTGATATTTTCTACCATCTGTTGAATGGCCCCACTCCAATAAACATGACCCTGCCTTCTCCAACTTAGGAGCACTTCAGGGGTCCTAACACACTTCTAATTCTTTATATATGCGACACCAAGGGATCTTCATGATAAAGGCATTAATTTTGGAACAACAACAACAAAAAATATGCAAACCCCACCAAGGGATCTTCATGATAAAGGCATTAATTTTGGAACAACAACAACAAATATGCAAACCCCAGTAACTGCTGAGGAAGCCCCAGGTTCAAACCAGTAGACTTTGAAATGGGATTACATGATATGACCTCATGTTCTAAGAGAGTCTGGAGCTTAGCCTGCCATCTCCATGACATCAACGCCCAATCCTTCATGCAATCACTGGGGAACAAACGCCTCCTCCTTTGCCCACCTGATACCCTTGTGTAGAGTGGACTGAAGAAGAGGCACCTCCATGACCCCATGCAGAGGTGACTGCTGCTGCTGAGCAATGGAAATGTTACCACAGGAAGGAGCTGACATTCCAGTACCACGTAGGAAAAGTCACAAGGCGAGTGTCTCAAAGATCCAAGGACAGAGTCAAGACTACAAGAGCTAGAAGAGGGATGGATTCCTGGAGGAGAGAGAACCCAGGAGACTCTTGAACAACAGCCACCAGGGCCTGTAATGGAAAAGAAGACAGGAAGTTTGGTGTCCTCATTTTATGACGTGTCCTATTCACTGAGAATCAAATATCCATCCCTTTAACAAGTGAGCATGTGCTATGAAAGAGTGGACAAGTGAGAATATCCCTGAGAGAAAGCCTGTCAGCAATAAAGTGAAAATCGAAAGATGTTCTTACCTACGAAACAGAAGATTAGTGTCTCTACGTCTATGCTCCGTCAACTGGTGAAGTGTATGCGCTGTGATGATAGGGCACAGGAAAAGTAAAAGCAATGACTTGACAATGTCCATCATTTATTTCCAGCTAAAAACAGACAGGCACGTAATAAGCACTCTAATGATGTCAGCTGACCTGAATGAATTACCACTCTGGAAACTACTGCCTCTGTAATTCCATGACAACGAGCTACCTGGCCCTATGACAGCCACCCCAAATCAGCACAGAGAAGGAACCTGATGGTCTGGGTCAGGGCCTGGCTAGAACAGCCCAAAGAGGCAGGCCTGGGGTATGGACTTCACACCCCCACCTAGTACCGGAAATGCTGTTCCCACAAGCTTTTCTATGGCTAATGGGAACCCTTTTTCGTATCTCAGCAGACTGGGGTGTTTAGCATTGTCCAAAGTGGGGCAATATTGGGGAAAACTGATATTACAAAACTAAACAAGTTTCCCTTCACTTGTGATTATGCAAAAGGGAAGAGCCCAATTAATAGTAACCTCCTGGTAATAGAAACAATTTTCTCAACTAACCTCTCCTGTTCCATATCATCTTTCCTAATCCCAGCCACGACCAAGATGCAGGTGGTGACACCTTTACAAATAGCATCTTCTTGTTTGTTTATTCCCTTTAAAATAACATTTTTGTTCCTTTTTGGGGGTGTAGCTAATTTATAGCAAAATACAAACTCTGAATTGCTGATGCATGCAAGAACATGCATAAACTTCAAAAACAGGGTGTTGAGTCAAAGAATGTGGGCACAAATGCGCACACAGAGCAGGAGCATTTATATGAAGCTCAAGAAGCGGAAAAACTAATTTATAGTGATATTTGTTTTTAATTGAGGTGATCTAAGCTCCGTTCTCCTTGACGATACCAGTGACTGGTTATTTGGTTTAATTTGCACTTAGAATCATTACTTCTCTAAATGAACGCTTGACATGACCTCCAAAATTGCTCCATAAAGTGATCATGTGGAAGATGGATGGGAAGGATGTTGTTCAATTTCTGTTACTCCTTTTCTGATGGCCAACAGACAAAAAAAAAAAAAAAAAATCAAGGGATTCTAAACCAGATCCATCAGAACATCTTGTCCACAGGCCACATTGCACTCAGATGAGAAGGTTAAGGTTAAACAGGTCACAGTGGCAAATCCTCCACCAAAATCTACCTCATTCAACTCCTAGTCCCATTATGCCAGAAAAGTCAAAGACAGCCTCTCTGGATATAAAGTGCAAGTGCACACATATTTCAATTGATTTCAAAGTTTAGTCAGTACCTACTGTCTCAGATAACAGTTGAGAAGGTTAAGAGATCAGAAAGGTAATAAGAAATACTTATTTTCTTTACGTGAATGTACTTAGCATGCTGCCAACATAATCACAAAGGATTTTAAGTTGTGTGCCTTAAAAATGCTGAAAGCAGGCCCTCCCTGGTGGCGCAGCAGGTTAAAGTGTAGCACTGAGAAGCTAAAGCCACTTCCCTTCCACATGAGTTTGATTCCCGCCTGCCCTGGAGGTGACCACATGGCGCGGCAGACCTCTCCTGACCTGCCTGCTGCTCCCCTCAGCCGTGTACTTCATCAATCTGCCTGGTCTGCTCCCCACTCTGTCTCTGGTGAAGCCTCTCACGGCCCCTGAGCCTCTGGCCTGTACCCCAGTTCTGTATGCACAAATAAATAAATATTAAAAAAAAAAAGTGCTGAAAGCAAGCAGACTCAAAACTGAACTCTCATTTAATTTGAGTATGCCTGCTTATAGTGATTTGTGTCCCCTGTAACTCAAGTTTAAAGCCAAATAAAATGGGGGAAATATTTATCCAGAGTGCAAAGCCAATTAAGTAGTGATAGCATGGGAAGATATTGACACCACAGTAAAAGTCCAGCTAGTGCATTTTTTTTTAAGATTTAATTTTAAACTCAGCATAAACCACGTACTTGACCAAATAGACTCTTCTCTTAAGTAACGTGCACCCCCGCCTCCATCATAAGGAATCTTCTGAGTCCCCAGGCATGTCCCTGGCTGATGTGACTTTGGCCTGCACATCTCTCATACTGTTTTTGCAACAGTCTTCAGGCTGCCAGGGGTTGGCAGGTAGTTGGTAAAGTTTCCAGTGACTATTTGCATGTTGCTAAGTTCTAGCTGACTCTAAGATACTTCAGGAAAATCCCAAACCTCACTGTTTTAAGCCTCAGTTTCATTTTCCAGAAAATGGAGATAATAACAATACCATAGGGTAATAGAATGGTCACATGTCTGGATTGCCAAACAGCTGCCACAGTAGAAGATATTCAACAGCAGCAAATGGTATCTGGCCTCGTTAACAGCAGCAGCAGTCACAGAGCAAGCTCTTGTTACTTAAAAGAACATGCCCAAAGACTTGAGCCCAAAGAAGGACAGGCTATGTAATACCCTGGTGGTGTCTGATATCCCTGTGGGTGCTGGCGTGTTACCCCACTAGAGGTGCCTGTCTAGCTTCTGCCTGAGCATCTGTATTGCAAGAAGCCCTCGCTTCTCAAGACAGTCCCTTCCGCAGCTGGTGCTTTCCATCAGAAGCAGATCCACCTCCGTCTTTGACAGGAAACGCAATGCAGCTGCTCATTTTACTCCAAAGGTGACTGAAGGCAATGGAAGGCTCTAGGCTTCCTGGAGCTGGAACCCTTTTGCTACCGAGTAAACGCTGTGCTGAATCAGTACGGCCATCACTTACCCCTGGTCTTTGATCAAGTGGCCCTTTCCTCTCCTGTTTCACTGCACAGAGCATTTTCTCCGGTCCGCCTGGCCACAGATTCTGCACCCTTTTCTCTGAGCCTAGGTTAATAGCCTTTGAAAGTCTGTGATAGGACAGAAATCCAGGCTTTGCCAGCCCTGAAGCCACAGAAGAAACAAATATCGCTGCACTCTGAAGTGGACCTTGTTGTCACAGAAGAATGAGCGGCAACCCATTCCCCAAGTGCAATATAGAGGGAAATTAATTTTATATATCGTTATCTGCATAGACTATGCCAACTCATTTTGTTTGCAATAAAACTGAAATACTACTAATAATTATTTTTATCACTAAGTCTCATCTCCTCTGGCTCATGGCTTAGTGAATATATATTTTTTTTCAAAAATCAATATTTAATAAAGTTATCAGTGTCTGTGTCCTAAATTAAAGCCTCCCCACCACTCTCTCTCTCTCTCTCTCTCTCTCTCTCTCTCTCTCTCTCACACACACACACACACACACACACACACACACACTCCCACATGCCCTTTTTCTTTTCCTTTTGTTTTATTTGAGAAGTGGAAGAGAGGACTGCTTTTCACCGTCTGCCCACAGCTCATGGCTTAAAGAACAGAGTTCCCCTATAGTAGCTAGCTCCCCAAATGTCAATTACTTGATTGCTCAAAACAAAGTCATCACCTTCCTACTCCTGCAAGGGCAGGAAAATATTTGGTTTTGCCACAGGCAGTATTAGACCCAACCTGCTGATCTGTGTAGCCCACCCTTCCCATCAGGTTTCCTGTTCTCACAACCCCATCAAATCCCTATCCTCTAGGCCAGTCACAAAGATGAGATCAGAAATACATGACTCACTCGAGACACTGCTTTTTCTCAAACCAGTTACTGGTGCCCACTCACACCAGAAGTTCTTACAAGACAAACCCCAACACCTGCCTTGAGTCTCTTTCAGGAAACACTTTCAGAGAAGAAAAGTGCACAGAACAAAGTAACTAACTACTTCTGATGGCATTTACCATTTTCTATGCTTTCATGTCTTTCTTTGCCAAACAAAACAAAATGCATGTTAAGAATCAAAAAGGAAATCGAGCACATACTCACTGCAAAAAGCTGTCAAGCTCCCAAGGAGGAATGCAGAACCCCCCAACTGTTTACAACTTTCCAAGACTGTCACAGCATCCCAAGTTACATCCAGGACATTTCTCACATGGAGACTACTCTGAGGCAAATGACAACAATGATGGAAAAAATACCGATAGTGACAACAGCTAGTGTGTGTTAGGTGTGCTTTCCATATGCTCGACGGTATGTGGAGCATTTGAAATTATCTCCATCATAACTCTACCTCACTGAGAAGCAGCACTCTCAACCCCACTCTGCAGATGAAGAAAGAGAGGCTGCAAAACAGAATCTGCTATAATCCTCTATAGGAAGGAAGTGGGAGGCCTTGGTTGAGGCCGGCAGGAGCCTAACAGGGGAAAACCTAAAAGGTCCTAAATTTTCCACACGACCCCCTTTTTACACCCACCCCCAACCAAATTCTGCTGTGGCCACTACCATCTCCCTGCCCTCAACTGATTCTGTCCTCTGATTCTGTTACGCTTTCTAAGTTTTTGTGTTCATGTAACCCTGCAGGGCCAGTGAGGATAATATGAAAAGGTAAATGGGAGTCACCCCACGACCATGTGCAAGAAAATTCTCAATCTCTAACGATATTTTAATTAGAGTTTTTTTACAGCCAGGAGCCTGTGCTGTTACTGTAGTCCATCACTCAGTGAGTGACTTGTAAGTTATCTGACCTCCACAGTTTTAATTTCCATCATCCATAAAGTGTGGATAACAACAGTATTTGTCTCACTGAGAACTCGAGTTTTGAATTAAATCATGTATGTAAGGCCCTTACTAGAGGAGTATTTAACTGCTCAATAAATAACGAGATGTTTATAATTACAATATATCATCTTCAAAGCATAAGAAAGTTTCCAATTTTGGACAATTTATTCACAGATATTTAATTTCCATGAAATTAGAAAAATGACCTCAAGATCAACAAATCATAATACTGATCCAGTGTAGGAGTTTCCTCTTAAATTTCCTAGTTGTCTGTGAAATTCTTATTCATAAAATATCTGAGGGAAAAAATAAGCATTTAATTCAACTTTATTTTCTGAGTTGTTTAGTGATTACCTAGCTGAACACAGATGCCTTTCTCCACACTTCAGTCCGCTAGGAACCCCTACTCCCGCCCATAATTTTCTTTAATTCCATTTCAGAACTTGGTGGAAATACTGAGCTTTGGTTTTGCTATTCATATTATCCCTTAAAAATGACTATAATTTCAGTGCAACTTGTTGTGCAGTAAGACTAAATTTTTGCAACTCCTATAGAGTTTCAACAGTTTTAACAAAACAGAAATGTTTAGGGCCACAGGTGCTCATTTTTGCAGGCAAAATAGTTTAAGAAGCTAGGCTTCTGGTTGAAACTACCTTGTATTAAAATTCTATGCCTGGCCATGTACTAAGAGTTGTGTAAACTAACAAAAAAAAAAAATCATCTAAGGGACCCTAATGTAAATTAAAGAACACTCTGTATCTTACAGATCTCCCAGGCAGCAGGCAGTGGTGGTTAGGATGCCACAGGACAGTGTGTGAAGCACTCACTCCATGCACGGCGGAAGGGCTGCTGGGAAGGTCTGAGATGCAGAATGGGCCACCGTTCATTCTGCCTGGAAGAAAGGGAATCTGAGAAATAACATATCCAGTTCAGCATTCTTTTTCATTGGTTTTGTCCTAGTAAAGGAAAATTACTTCTCAATAACATTTCTAAAATTTCTAGCCACCTCAAGGTAACGGTTGAGGTCCCTCTGTCCAGGAAATGGAACTGGTAAAATACCATTCTTATATGACCCAGTGCCATTTTTATTAGTTCATTTTATATATTTTATAGTGTTCTCATTTTATTATTTCTATAACAAATTCACTTATCATTCTTCTTTGCACTCCTGAGTCCAAACTAAGTACCTAACCACAAGAAAAAGTAGGGGGGAATATTTACTGATCACCTACTACATGTGAAGGGATTTATATAAATGCTATTTTTTAAAAGATTTATTTATTTGTGCATGGAGAACTGAGGTACAGGCCAGAGGTGCAGTGAGAGGATTCACCAGAGACAGAGTGGGGAGCAGAACAGGCAGATCGTTGAAGGGGAACAGCAGGCGGGTCAGGAGAGGTCTGTGGCACCATGTGGGTCACCTCCAGGGGCAGGCGGGGATCAAACTCTTGCCGAAGTGGCTTTAGCTTCCTAGTGCTGCGCTTTAACCTGCTGTGCCACCTTGGAGGGCCTATAAATGTTATTTTTTTATTTCATTTCTGTATATAAATATTGTTTATATCTATATTGTCTAAACATCTTTGTCCAGATGTGTCATTAAATAGTTTTATAGATATGGAGGTTGATGCAAATGCAAGAACTGAACTAAGATTTTAGATGCAACCTGAAAGACAGATTGGCGATTGGTACCCATTCGAATTTTGCTGAGGAATTAAATACTCTTTAGCTGAATATAACAAAATCCAGAGACTTTACAACACAACACTAAGCTCAGAATCTAGAGCCTCCCTGGTGGTGCCAGGGTTTAAGTCAGCATTATGTATCTAACAGCAGCCACTGCAGCAGTTTAATCCCTATCCAGGGAGCAGACCTCCCCTGTCTCTCCTGCTGTTCCCCTCAGCAGCGTATTTCAGTCAATCTGCCTGTTCTGTTCACCAGTCTGGAGACAGAGAAATAGCCTTGTATCTCTGGCCTGTAGCCTAGTTCTTCTGTACATATATGGAATTAAATAAGTCTTTACAAAAGTACTGTTTTATCATTTGTTTTATGCCCCTCCCCTGTCATTTTTGATCCTCTGGTCTCCCTTCCCTTTTTTCTTTCAATCCTTTAAACATCACTTGTCATCATATTTTATCTAATGCATATTTTTGTAATTCTTTACATTATTTTAATAGCTGCCCTAAGTATTAAAATACACAGCCTTAAACTTTTAAAATAGATTTAAAGTTAAGATTGCACTACTTCACATAAAATGTAGAAACTTTTTTTTTTTTTTTAAGATTTATTTATTCACACAGAACTGGGGTAGAGGCCAGAGATGTAGAGGGTGAGAGGCTTCACCAGAGACAGAGTGGGGAGCAGAACAGGCAGATCGACGAAGTACACTGCTGAGGGCAGCAGCGGGCGGGTCAGGAGAGGTCTGCCACGCCATGTGGTCACCTTCGGGACAGGCGGGAATCGAACTCTTGTGGAAGTGGCTTTAGCTTCTTAGTGCTGTGCTTTCACCCGCTGCGCCACCAGGGAGGCCTGCTTATGACTTTTTAACATAAAATAATAGCAATGTATTCTTGTTTACCATGTTTGTGCATGTAATACAACAAACACTTTAACAAAAAGGGTGGAAACTAAATAGATAAAAGTTTCTACATTTTGGGGTCTCCCTTGTGGCGCAGCGGGTGAAAGCACAGCACTAAGAAGCTAAAGCCACTTCCGCATGAGTTCCATCCCCTCCTTCCCCGGAGGTGATCACATGGTGCTGCAGACCTCTCCTGACCAGCCCGCTGCTCCCCTCAGCAGTGTAATTCATCAGTCAGCCTGTTCTGCTCCCCCTGTCTCTGGTGAAGTCTCTGGCCTGTACCCCAGTTCTGTGTGCATAAATAAATAATCTTAAAAAAAAAGTCATAAGCATTTTTATAGAAAACTAAGAAAAATGTCCATTTATACTTACATACATATTTACTACTGCAAATCCTTTCATTTTCCTGACTGTATAAAATTCAGTCAGTGTCACAAACCTAAATATAAGGTACTTCCCTTATGATTTTTTTTTTTTTTTGATCACTAAATGGCTTTACTTTTGCCTTCATTCTTGAAGGGTGTTTTTATTGGCAGAAAAACATTAGCTTCATAAATTAGCACTTCATTCAGCATTGCTCTTTGCCTGGACTGTCATTTCCTGTAGCCACTTTCATGCACTTTTCCTAACTTTTCAATAGTTTGCTCTGAAGTGCCTGTGTTCTCTTTACTGTGTGAATTCGCTGAGATTCTTGTTTCTATAAATTCATGGCAATTATTTCTTTAAAAAAATTTTTAAGTCTCATTATCTCTCCTCTCCATTTTAGACAATTTGTTATTGTCCTACACATTCCTGAGGTTTTGCTCATTTCCCCCCAATCTTATTATTTATGTTCTTTGGATTGAATAATTACTATTTCTCTATTTTAGGGTTCACTGCCTCTGTCTTTTGTCATTTCCAATCTGTTGTTACATCTATCCAGTGAAGATTTTAATTTTAGATAATATTACTTCTGGTTCTAAAATTATGACCTAGTTATTTTTTATAGTTTTTTTTTTCCCCCTCAGATGAAAAATACTATTTTGTCATGCATTGTAAGCACATAGACTTTTAAGCACTGGCTATCATTATCATATCTACTTTAGAATCCTTGCCTGCTACTTCATTCATCTCCACTCATGTGATTTTTTTCTGTGAGAATTAGTTCTATTTTTCTTTAAATAGAGTGACGTTGGCATGCATCCTAGACATTGTTATTGTTGGGTTATAAAGTCCCTGGGTTCTGTTAGAGTCAACTAAAGAGTCCTGTTTCCTTTACACTTAGCAGAATTCAAACCTGATTCTACCCACCAACCTGTTGGTAGTTACATCTAAAACTCTCAGTTCAGTTCTTCCATCTGCCAGATATCCGGGGCAGGATGTATGTACAATTCGAAGTGGCCTCGCTTAGACACTAGCTTCTGGGTTTCTCACTCTCCCTCTAAGTGCCCTGCCAGTAGCTGTTCTTGAGCAAAGTTTGTTCTAGAATTATGCAACATAGAAGGTTTTTTTTTTTTTTTCCCCTATTGGTCTTCTAGGCACCTATGTAGTACAGCTGTTTTGTTTTAAAGGCTATAAAAATGAAAAATCATCTTTTTTCCTTCATCCAAATGTCAACTCTCCTCTAAAATGTCCCTACTCTTCTTCTTATTTCAGTGCCTTAAAATACTTGTTATTTACGTTTTAGCCAGAGTTTATAGATATTAATTGCGAGAAGGTTGGTCTGCTAGCCTCTTCCTTCACCTCCCTCTTCCACTTTGCTGTTTTGTATACTGAACCATTCAAAAAGACAAATTGTTTGGCATAAGGACTCACAGACCTTCGAGAACACAGTGCTACACATATATAGCAAAAATTAACACAAAAATAATAATAAAATAGTATAGCATAGACTAAAAAGTTCCTAAAAGAAACATGTCAAAGTGGCAGCCTAGAGGTTGAATAGGAAAAGACCTTTAGGTCACACTCTAGAAATTTGAGGTCACACTTTAAAATTTTGGGATTACACTCTAGAAATTTCATATGCAAGGTGATTAGTAGGAGAAGCATAATGGAAAACAGATCAGCTGAAAGGTACTGGTGGAAGAGAGACCTAGAGTATATGAGGAAAGGAAAATAACCAGATGAGAAAAGTCTTACTAGAAGAGACAAAAATGGACAAAGGCCAAATGTGTTAAGATCCTGGTGTACTGTCAGCTATTTTATAAACATCAGCAAACAATTAAAAGATTTCATTGTGTAAGTGACAATGATAGACATTTTCTTTTTTTTTTTTTTTTTTTTAATGATCACTCTGGATATAGTGGAGAACAGGCCAGAACTACTTATCTATGACAGAGAACAGTATAAATATCAATCAGTGATTCACATATAAGATATTGGTTGTTTAAATTGGGGTCATGGAAATAAGCCAGAGAGAAAGATCGATACGAGACACATTTAGTAGTTCAACTCTTACAGATGGCTTACATCTTTTACCTTAAGACTGTAAGAAAAGCAAGAATCAAGATAATATTTGATGTCTACCTTTTGCAAATGGGTATGCATTTGTATCATTACTCAAAGAAGAGCATGTTTGGAGGAAAGAAGGTAAGTTCAGTCTTGGGTGCAGATTTGAGGTTTCTCTGACATAAATGACCAAAAAGAGTTTAATGAAGTTGGCTCTAATAATGGGCTATTATGTAAAACCAGGTGGACCACACCTTTCTCCTTTGTTCAATATCAACTGCGAGAACAGAACTAAAGCTGATGGTGATGTCTCACGTTCCTTCAGGGATTGCAAAATGTTGTTTCCAGAGCCCCACCTAGAATTGTGGGCAGCACCTGGGCCCCCTTCTACAGTATTGCACTTGTTAACACTTTGGAGCTGAAGAATTATCCCATTCGATTTATACGGAATATTTTCTACAAGCTAGTTGGCAAAACACATTCTTTCATCCATTCAGTCAGTCAAATAAAAATTACTCCTTGCCAAAAAAAAAAAAAAAAAAAAAAAAAAAAAAAAAAAAAAAACTGGCTTCAACTTTTTGATTTCAAATAAATATGTATAATAAATGACTTAATGGCAAGTATTTCTCTTCAGAATTCCAATTCAAGCTTCAACTTTTTTTT
>NW_004567121.1:29923018-29943408 GCF_000260355.1 Condylura cristata | reverse complement strand
TTTAGCTTCTTTTTTTTTTAATTAATATATATTTTTTAAGATGACTGTGAAAAGTAAGAGAGAGAAATAGAACAGCATCGCAAAGCAACTTTCTCAAGGATCGCTTTTAAGAAAGAGTGCCTGTCCATCTGAAAACTGATTTCCTGAAGTATCCACTCCCCAGAGTCCTAGACAACCGTGTGTCTGTCTAAGGAAAGCCACTGCAGGGGGAGGGGGCCACCTCACACCACCCTTTTCCAGTATGTGGGAAACTAATCTATGGCCTGTATGTATTTAGGATGTTTATGAAGTTCAAGGATGCCGGTACTGTGCACGTGGAGAATATCTCCATGTCTGAAACCTCAACTATCCATATTGCAGCTAAGAAAACTGAATAGTAAAGAGTTGGAATAGTATGTCCCTGACTGTCAAAATGTTTTCTTGAAAAAATCTGAAACAAAGTTTAAAGTTGCAAGGGAAAAGTCTTAAACACCCAGGAATAAAACTCTAAATTTATTCAACATCTCCCCACTACTGAAAAGCGCACCTACATCCCTTCTGTATCCCTGTCTTAGAAGGGTCAATGAGGCACAGCTCTGACCCTTCCAGGGCCGTCACAAGATAGACATGTGCACAAAAAGTGTAAGTCAAGAAAGTACATACAAAAAGAATTACTGTCTGGATACTGACAGTGTCTTCAGAGCTCACAGGAGGCTCAAGGGTCTAGTTTCATGGGTAGAGCACCAATGACCTACTTCTAGGACTACCCCGAGCTGGTTAAACACAGACCACCAGGGGATGAATCGCTTTCCAGTTAACAAAGTACTCCGTCTTGGAACCAAAATCTTCAGAGAGCAAAGTACCAACCTCTGCTTTACCAGCAAAGTCAGAGTGCTGACTCGCGTTCAAAAGCCAGACTCACCTGACTTATCTCAAGAGGCCTCAGGGCTCTCTACAGCAAGAGAGACAACACCTCACTGACCCACACTGGGAGGTGGACAGGGAAATCCAGTGGCAGCAAAGGAAGAGGAAGCACCTTTGAAATGCTAGAAAAAAATAGTTGAGAAAATGCTACTTCTTTAAGTTCCTTCAGAAAAACATTTTCAGAAAATTTGTAGTTTAATACCTACAAAGCAAATGAGATGCAAACAATGCTAATCAAAATTCTGACTTTTCCTAGCAATAGTAAACCTGACACCCCGGCCCCCCAAACTCCCCCGGCCTTGGCCACTGCCTCTCTTTGGCACTGATCCTTGTTTCAAGTTAGGGGTCATACTTACTGGATCCTGTCCCCATCTCCAGACTGTGAGCTGCGTGGAGGGAAGATCTGGTCCCTCTCACGTCTGTGTCTTCTTGTAACAAGAACACAAAGCGCTCACTTGACATAAAAGCAAGCTAAGAAAGCAGCTGGTACCATGTAGGTAATACAACGTTAGAGATTTCTACCACAGATCCCAAACTGGACTCGGAAAAAGATGAAAGAATCCTAAAAACATTTTCCTGTCACTTTCCTCACTGGAGCCAGCAGGAATTCAACACACGCAGTAACGTCTATTTTGCGAGCTACTTCCCCTTAGCTGGGAGCTCAGTGGCATCACGCGCCTGCCAGGTTACACTCTAATCCAGCAATGGCTCATGAACAAACTCGGTTTCAGTGACAGCCTCAGGGCCAATCCCTGGGGATGTGGAATGATTTTTCTTATTATGTTTCTCTGTGGTTTAGGAGACTGTCGTCTTGGATTTTACCCAAAGCAAACTTTTGAGCTGGGTGGGCTCTCTGAGGAGTTCTGGCCGACAACAGAGATGCCAGTGGTCCCTTTCTACAACCTCACAACCAGTTTCCACTCCACTGCCAACCCCTAACTTGATTTTTTTGTCTCTAATTCAATGAGAGGTTTTGCTTCCAAATCACTTTCAAATCCTCCAGCTGTGCTTTCTCCTGGTGCATGATAGGTACATTGCCTTCCGATTGAATTATCACCCTATTTATCTATTTTTCTATATTAAAGTCTGGTTAGCTGTTCTCTCCCAATGCCCTGGGGTCTGGCCCCTTCTTGGCAGACTCACCATTGCTTTCCTAGTAATAGCACTAGGTAGTCTCATTAAGTTTCAATATTAAGCAAGCTGTAGGAAACTTTTGAGTTTCTTCCACAAAAGAGAAATGATCTTGATATACCCATGAATGTGTGGTGTTTTCAACCCCATCCCAAACTCTTTGGTTTAATGCACAATAATATACGCAAAACAAGCTCTTAGTTTGCTTGTGAATGTTAAGAACGTAGTGTTAAGAATGATGAAACTTAAGACTAATTGAGCTCCATAAGGGATTTCTAGATAATTTTCAGTGATAAATCCTCTGCCTCCTTTCCTTATTATGTGAGGAAAAGGCATGCACACGGGGTGGGTGGGGAACAGAGAGGAACAGAGAGCCTGAGAGAACACATTTCCCAGGGCCTCCCTGGTGGCACAAGGGGTTAAAGCACAGCACTGGCAAGCTGTTCTCAGCCACTGCAGTATGAGTTTGATTCCTAGTCATGGAAATGACCCACATGAAACAGCAGAAACCCCACCCCCCGCCATGGCCCACTGCTCCCCTCAGCAGTGTATTTCAGTGCATCTGTCTGATCTACTCCCCACTATGTCTGATGAATCCTTTCATTCCCCACACCTCTGACATGTATCCCAGTTATTGATGCATAAATACATAAATCTTAAAAAATTTTCCAAAAATCATCAGCCTAGGAGGCTCCTCGCTGGACCAGCTATTAGGCCCAACCTGGGTACACACATTACTGTCTCTGCAGGGCAGAATGTCCTCGCAGCTTCCCAAGAAAAAGCACCAGTTCCCAAGCCTGCAGGAGCGCGAGGCCCAGGACCTCACCACTTGTGGGGTGACACCACCCCCAGAGGGACGCCTGGGTGGCATGAGGAGTCTGGTTTCACCGGACACTGTGGCCAGCCTGAGGCCTTGTGCAGTTTATGCTGCTGGCTCAGTCGCTGAAGGGGCGGAAATTACCGCACGAGGGAAGTGGGGGGGGGGTGCCAGGTGACACACCCAAAGATGCGGAAGGGGGTTTATTTATACTGAATTGTTATAGCCTTGTCAATAAGAGATTATTTCAGGGGCGACAGGGGGAAGAGACAAAATCATGTTTACCCAAGTGGAAAGTTTTATTTTTTGCCGTAAGCTGAGGCTTCATATCCCATTGAGCAGCGAAGAGAAATAACTCTTTTAGCCTCTTCTTTTCGTCATTTCTGATTTAAATAAAGCAGGGGGCAAATAAATGAACCAGGGCTGCAGGTCGAAGGATTCCAGCTTTCAAAATCCAAACGCTGTTAGAGATGTTCTGAGGCAATCTGCCAACTTGAGGGATAAATGTAGGTTCCATAGGATCCAGTTGACACTGCAGAGGCTAAACGTGGCTTCAAGCTCCTCTATCATTTTAACAGCTCAGGCCCTGACCTTGCCTGGGAACAGCAGTGCCTCCCCTCGATCTTCGCCTGACAAGAGGACAGCGGATTCGACTCTTGCCAGGAGCTGCCACCGAAGGAGGGCTCCTCCTGGAACCAGGGGCCAGGCTCCGTGGTGGGCGAGTGAGTGCGGCCTCCATGCAAGGAGCCACGCACTGGACATGGCAGCGCAGGGTCCACCCCCCACCCCACCCCTGTGTCCGTGGTGAAAAGCACAGGAGACAGAGTTAAGCAGCAAGAACCTCATTGTACTGGGGAATTCAGAAACCGCAGCAGCAGCAACAGCAACAGGAGCAGGGAGCACTCAGAGTCACTGCAGAGAAAGGCTTCAGGCAGTGGCGATCGGTGGTCACAGGACCTCACTGTAAATGTGAGCTCTTTCAGAGTTCACCCTCTCCCTCCCCCCGGCTCAGGGGAGACACCACCCGGGACTTGTGGGCAGCATTTTCTCCTCCCCTGAGCTCCAGAGAATGAAAATCTACAGTAAATGCGTCAATGGTGCCAATCCAAAGAATTTGCACCCCCAAATGGCTGTTACCCCATAAGCTGTAGTGCAGGTCCTTAAGGGTCCCTGATCAATACTTTGGCGAAAAAACCTCAATGCAGAGAGAATGCTCGCTAAGTAATTCCATCAGCCTCTTTCTCCAGTAGTATCAGTGGTAGGATTAGTGCATAATGACAGTATATTTTCAGGTACATTCCGCTATCTTGTCCCTTCGGGTGTTACCCTGCTAAGTACATTAAACACGTCCCCCCACAGGACCCCTATCCCCTCATCTTCTTGCCTTGTTTCAAGGCTGCTCCTTCCCGTTCTTCGCTGTGTAGTTCACCTTGTTACTACCTGTCTTGTCAGGCATTTCCTCTGTGGTTTCAGACATTTCAGGCATCGTTGCTCCCTGTGTCCTTTTCTCCTACTTTTCTGCGGCCCAGGGGTAACTCCCTTTTCAGTTTAGTATTTCATGACGCTCATTCTACATACAGATGTGCAACTGATTTCCATTTCATTTCTGATTACCCTCACATGTCCTACTCTTTAAGATACTGAGTGAAGAGATTCTCTTCCAGAGAGTATCTCATGAAAAGGAAAGAAGGGAAAATGATGTGTCATCCTCGTAAAGCCAGTGTATACACCTGGATGGTTCTAGAAGAAGGTATACTGACCAAAAGCAAAGGTGAAGTGTTTTTGGTCACTGAGGAAGCCAACAGATTTGTACAGACACTGTGAATCTGCTAAAAGAGTTTGTCTTTCCTCAACACGATCACTATTTTAATCCTTGCCATCAACTTTAAAATCTATCCTGCCAACTAAGTGTTAAACCATCTTTTTAAAAGATGGTCTTCAAGGTTAGCAGACGCTGAGATAAAAATAAATTATAACTCAACAGAGAGGTGAAAATCAAGAGATCCTTAACACAGAAGAAGGAGATCTGTTTTTAACTGAGTTTCAAAGCCATATGGAGAGCTGATGAGGTGGAGAAATGTAAGCAGGGTTTTTTCCAGATGGTGGGCACTTGAGTTGAGGAGCTGAGTTCTGTAGAGGCTACAGACCCAAGAAGAAGGATTCTGAAACCATAAAGAATTGAATCCCAAGATAAAAGGAAATGAAGTTATCAATCATGAGTAAGAATCTAAAAAATGGAATGTCTACATAGAGGATGGAACACATTGGAGACAGTTGATGGTGTCCAAAAATGTCTCAGTATATGCAAAATTAAAAGAATATAAGGGAAACTCACTGATGCAACAAAAATTTCATGTGTTCTTTTAGAACAGAAAAAGATCGATTTATATACAGCAAGAAGACTTAAGTAGAAGAAAGGATAATCAGTATTTCTCAAAAAGTCGTCCCTAAACCAGCTGCATTAAACCTGGAATATATCTTCAAAATGCAGAAGTCTAGGCATCACTCCACCTGCTGTTGAAACAGATTTTTTTTTTAAATGTTCATCAAGTGATTCTCCTATGATCAAGAAAAAAATGAAAAATGGCCTTGCTTATAGCCTGAAGGTTAAATCTCAGTGCTATCTCTGTTGCAGCCTGAGTTCAATCACCAGCCAGGGAGCTGAGCCACATGATGTGACAGACCTCTCCTGTCTCCTCCACTGCTCCTGTCATCAGTGCACTTCCTTGATCTGCCTGTCCTGCTCCCCACTGTGTCTCTGGTGAATCCTCTCAACTGCCACACCTTCAGCATACACCCCAGTTCTTCTATGCATAAATAATAAGTAAATCTTAATAATAATAAAAAAGGATAAAACCCCACTGATGAATATGCTACAAACAGACCTCAGTACAGAAAGAAAAGTGACACATAAGCCCCTCTACCTGGGGCCCACAAACTTTGGTTGACAACAAAGATCACTAAAATCATAGGAGCAAAACTTAAATGCTAAAACAACTACTTGAAACACATAAAGGACCTACAAAAACTTCAGTAATCTAGACTGATCATTTTATGGGGACTGCTAAGTAATTTCATTTTTTACTTATTTGTTATTGTGAACCAGAAAATACTTTTTTTTGAAATAAGATTTTGCTTGTTTGCTTAAGACTGGTATCATCCAGCAAGGGAGTGGTCATGGTTTGCTTATGCCTGGGTCAGTGGGGACCTGTGGATTCTCATGCTAATGACTTGTGGGTTTGCTTTATTTACATTCCACATCTGAGAGAAAATATCCAGCAGTTGTCTTTCACTTTCTGACTTATTTCATTTTGCATGTCTCACCCATGTTGTTGGAAAAAGCAAAATTTCATCTTTTTTTCTTTCTTTCTTTTTTTTTTTTTTTTAACAGTTGGGTAGCATTCCTTAAGCATCTCTACCCGGTCATCACTGAATGGCCCTGGGGTTGCTCCCAGGACTTGGCTGTTGTGAACATTGGGGTGCATCTACCTTTTGGATTCAGTGTTTTCACATTCCTTAGATAAGTCCCTGGGGCTGCATTGATGGATCATATGGCATTTCCATTTTTAGTTTTTTTAAGCAATCTCCATACTGCTTCAACACAATGCAGCACCAATTTCCATCCCCACCAACAGTGAACTTGAGTTCACTTTCTCCACACCTCTGCCAGCACATGATCTCAGAGGTGAGAGGTGGAATTTCATCAGAGCTTAACTTTCCATTTCCCTAAAATGTGAAGCTGAACATCTTTTCCATATGCTCATCGGTCATCTGTATGTGTTTTTGGAGAAATGTCTATTCAAGTCTTTTGCCTACTTTATTTTTGTTTTATTTGTTGAAAAGACCTTCCTTTTAAAGGTGGGCTTTTTTTTTTTTTTGGTTGTTGTTTCATTTACTTCTTTACTATATTTAGTTGTCACCTTCCTGTCTTTTGACAGGTAAACAAAAGAAGCATTGAAAATCCTAAATTATAAAAGAATCTTGAAGAAGCCTATAGATGGCATAGACTTTTTTTCTCTTTTGCCAGGAAGTATCTCTCACAAGATTTCCCCTAAAGTTGGTCTATTAGTGTGTTGATATGCTGCTCATAAAGGCCATTCTAAGTCAAAGGGTAATGGTAGAAAAATCCTTTTCACTGATTCATTGTAAAATGGAAAATGTAAAAATACTTCCTTTTCATGAAGACAAATTGCATTTTTAAATTCTCCTAATGAAGCAGCATTCATCAATGCTTGCTCATTTGTCTTTGTAGGGGGAGTTCTGGGGCATAGATAAGAAGATTAATGTCTCTGAACTTTTCAACACATTGAGTTCAGTCATGGTCCTCCCCTGGTGAGCAGAATTAAGTCAATATCATTACTAACATTCTCAGTAACATTTTTAGATTTATATTTATATTTCTGTCTTTTTATTTGTTCAAATTCAGAGTCCATTCTGATACCACAGTTTATGTTTCTAATTCACCAAGAAAATGGTTTCAATTTCTTTTCATCTTGGTGAAAATAAAACTGGTCAGTAGGGATGGAACAGTGAGATGAAAGTTAATCGTGCTGGAGGGCTTTAAGGAATGAGGAAGAAGCTAGGCCGCTGTTCCTAAAAATCATTCATTCATCAAACATTCACTAAATATTTACTTTAAGGGAGGCATTGAAAAGGCTCTGGAAAAGCAAAGATAAATAATAAACTGATCTTTCTCCAAAGACTCAACATTGTTGATGAAGGCAGCCAGGAAAACAAATATATGTTCTATATGAGGGACAGGGCACTACTCCATAGGAAAAAAATACTGTATGAGTGAACTGGAGAGAGCACTTTAAGACTAGATTAATGTAACTGGGAAATGACAAACAGAGCCCCATGGCCATTACCAAACATGGTGCCCTTCCCAACATTCTATCTGCGAAGAATCTATGAACATTACCTTTGGAAATAGGGACCTTATAGATGAAATGATGTAAAGATGATGTCATTTTGGGATAGGGTTGTCCCTCCTGCAAAAACTTATCTCCTTATATAAAGAATCATTTTGCACAGAATCCTACAAGGAAAATGCCGATGCAGGCAAATATTGACTGATGTGCAGCGCAAGGAATGCCTAGGATTTCTGGCAACCACCAAAACCTAAGTAGAGACCACAGGAGCCCTGGGAGCTCTCAAAGTGAATGAGTCCCTGTGGACATTGTCATTGTGGATCTCTAGTCTCAAGAAAACTACAAGCTAATAAATGTCTATGTTTAAAGACACCTAGTTGTTTGTTATTTCAGCCCGAGAAAATGAATTATCAGGGAAAAAGAAAGGAGTTTCAGAGGATGTCAGAAATGCAGAGAGTGAAGCAGAAGACATTATCATGAAACGTGAGAGGAAACTTGGTACACGAGATGAAACAAATCATGATGTATCAGGATAATCACCTGTACACCCAGTGTGGAACATTTATAAATGAGTGCATATGTCGGCCCTATTCTTGTACATATGCCATGGTAAGTGGGATAGGCTATAAAACAGGTAGATGAATGCCTTGAAATAATTAACACAAGGCCAAGAAAGAAGCAAATTGTTTGTTGCAGTTTTGGTTTTAGTTGTTGTTTTGAACAAGTCCGATGATCCTACATATAAAGCCGCATGGAGAGGAATAGGATGAAAGGCTGTTAGAGGAAAACCAGAGAGGAGGATGCCTCAGGTTCAAAGGAAAGCCTGCAGAGATGGTTAGAGCACATCACATTCAATGATGGGCTACCTGCCTCAGACTAAACCTTCTCCCACAAACTCTAGTTAAGTTTCCCAGAGGAAGAAAAACAAACAAACAAACAAAAAACAAACAAACAAAAAATTGCTGGAACATTTGAGTAACAAGTATAGGCAAAAATTCATGTGCCCTAATAAACAAACAAAAACACCTGAATGGATTAGATTCAGAAGAGGAAAAGATGTGAATCCATTAACAAGCCAAAGAAAATTCTATAACCAGAAGCATTGATAGAAGAGGAGATAAAACAGTAAACAAAGTTTCAGTTACCTGTGGGACAGTATCAAGAACTTCAACATACATGTACTTTGATATTTAAAAGAAAATGAGACAGAAAAACTACCTGAAGAAAGTGCTGGTTAAATTTTGTGCATATTAGGTCAACAGATTGATCCAAGATACTAAGCAAACAGGTAAATATAAAGAAAACCACATCTAAGCAGATTGCCCCAAACTCCTAAAAACAAATACAAAAATGTCATGATAGAAGCCAAAGGAACAAGACCAAGAACAAAATTTCTCATCAGAAACAATGGAAAAAATTTACAAAATCTATAAAATGCTGAATGACTGTAACACATCCTATAATTTCATACCCAGTAAAGATACCCTTCAAAACTCATTCCATAGTAAAGGTATTTGTAACAAATTGAAACTGAATGAAAACTACTACAAAAACCTCACTGAAGAAAAAAAAAAAAACATATATATATATATATATTTGAGCTGAAGAAAACTATACCAGTTGGGAAATCAAATCTAACGGGAGAAATGAAGAGTACCATATATAGTTAAAATGTGGGTAGATACATTTTTTCATGTCTTAAATTCTTTTTAAAATAACTAAAAATTTAAGGTAAATTTGTAATAGTTTTATATATAGGATTCAAATATATAAAGACAAAATCTACAACTAAATTGGCACTAAAATGAAAGAATGCATTGCTATAAAGTGCCTGCATTATAGGTAAATTACTAATGAACTCAGGTTACAAATTATAATTCTTTGAGCAAATGCTAAAAATTAATAAAAAATTAAAGTTAAAAAAAATTCATTAGAGAAGACAAAAATAAAAATTCAAGCCCAGAAGACCTCACTAGTAAAACCTATCAATCATTTAAATAATAAATGACACCAAGCTTCTAAAAACTTTCTCAAACACAGATGAAAAGAACACTTTCCATTTCACTGGGGGAGGCCAACCCCAGCCTACCATCATCCAAACGCTACTAGCATCTGACAGGCCAGGAAATTCCCAGACCAAACAACTGTTAAAAGATAGAAATTCAAGGTAATTTTAACACCAATTAGATAGTTGATGATACCAAAGAATCTGTTATATGTGTTTACTTGATAATGGTGCTTGGACCTATTAAAATAATTCTTACCCTTTTGAAATATGTACTGAACTATTTCTAGGTAAAGTGGTAATAAGCTGAATCATACAAAATTGATCTCTTTATTGGTCAAAAACGCTCTAATATGAGCAATTTCACAGTTCAACATAATACAAACTCAGTAATTTCCTTCATTATAATCTAATCAGGAAGGTGGAATGAGTGTATGAGGGCAGATAAAATGAGAATGCTGAGATTATGATTGTTGTATTTAATACACCATTTGCCCCAATGATCATTCTCGTTAGGTAAAAACTGGGCTGTTTGCTCTACTTATCACATCGCCAGTGTTAACTGTGCTGAGGGACACTGCTGAGACCGGCAGGCGACGCGGGGTGCAGGCCAGTCCGGATGCCCAGAGAGGGCGCGTCTCGGGGAGAGACAGCCCATCCTCTCCTAGCGCGGAAGCGTTTCAGCTCAGCTGTTCCCTTCTGCCTTCCGTTTGGAATTTCTTAAGCAAAACGAAGTCTCTTTATAAATCACTGCACATTAGTAAATCGTTCTGAATTGTACTTGAATTAGTCAATTTTTAAAGAATGTGACACACATTATCTTTCTTGTAAATTTCAAAAGCCATCACAAAGTATAATTTAGTCATTGATTTATGGACTTGAACCTTCCACAGAAGAGTTTCAGATTCACTTTGTGTCCTTGGGTTGCTCAATTTGGCATTTAGATAGAAAATATTGTCTGGTGTGGGAAAACTAAGTTCCCCATGCTCCTTTTCCTGGGACAGAGATACCTCATCAGACTGTTTAAGAAATATAAATTCTACTTCCAACTTCAGGCTTCACCTGAACCCTGCAGGCACATACAACCTGACACAGCTTTCTCTGCGCTTCCTCCCCAGGTTCCACACCGGGTCAGAGACGGGCTTTCGCAGGGAGCCCCCAGTGCTAAGGCTGCGCCCACTCAGGAAACTGAAATTTAAACAGGGGACACGTGATGGAGAGAGTGATTATGCCATGGCCAGAGAGTAATGGTAAATCTAAAAGGAACTCTGAAGGGTACGCCCGGGTGGCGGTGAGCGTGCAAGAAAACATGGAAGGAAAGGAAAAAGCCTCTCAGGACTGGGTTCAGCTCGCACTGAGACTCCGGTCACATGAGTCTCAGACCACAAGATGGCAGAGAAACTGCCAGTCCAGAGCTGCTGAGCAACCAGGAGCCACCTCTAAGCAGAGGGAGGGTGGGCGCTCCAGCAGACAGGAGACCGGGAAGGCTTGCACTTCACTTCAGGAGAATCGCATGGAAGGGTTTTGAGGTGCCATGCGCTGGGCCCGGGGCAGAGGCGCTGGGCGGGCAGGAGCCCCCAGAGCATCCTCACAGGGGTGCACCACCACCAGCCTCTGTGAAGCAAGGCCCTTCCTGCCTCTCGGCCCCCCTGACAGAGCCACAGCTGTAGGCTTGTTGTTAAGGAGGGGCATTTAATCTATCACTCAGAGCAGGTCTTGAAGGGTGAATCTGAGCTGAGCACTACTAAATCCAGTTCTGGCTAGAGATTTCTGGGCCTCCTATATAGATACAGTACCCCAACCGGGTCTCTTTGCCTGCGTTTCATGAAGGAATCTTTATGCAAGTATCACAGATTGTTCACACAGTGGTTTGGAATCTCATCACCAGCTTTTGAGCAATACCTCCTGGGCTAAATGCTTGTCCACTTTCCAACCCTATGAATTTAGTTTAGGCTGTTTATCCTCTTGGGTTCTCACCTAGATGTGGGGATGACTGCCACTCCATGGAGTTTTTGCAAAGATGACAAGACTTATGACTAGGATTTAGAGCAGACCCTCGCTCCTAGTGGTGCTGACTGGGCTCTTGTCACCCAGGTCCTTCACCTCTGTGAGGAGAGATGATTCCGTAAGAGAAAGCGTTCCTTCAGTCACTTTTACTGTGGCTCAGGTATTTATTCCATTTACACGAGGCTTCATGGATTGTAACCCAAGATATTACAGAGGCATTGCTTCCTGCTTGCATTCCAGAGAACACCAACACCCCACTAAGCCCTCTCAGAACTCTCACGCCATGTTTAATCACCCGTGTTTGACTCTCCCCATTGGCTCCTGTTCTTATCCCTTTGCTTATACTATGCAACCTGAGATTTTTTTTCCCCCAACCATGTATTCCTCCATTATATGCTGATACATTTAAGAAGACTCTATAAACAGAACAAGAACTTGTTCCAAGGGTCAAGGAATGATGCTCAATTTTGAAATTCTAAATTTGAATGTCCTCATTTTCTGAAAATGTTTCCGACTTCATTTATTTAAAACCTAATTTATGCAATGAGATTGCCAGGAACATATGCCAGTTAGTCTTAAATGCTAAAACGAGACTCACTAGGTTTCCCACTGCGACCTTTGGGGACTGCTCTCATCTTCCAGTTTCGAAATACTCACTTCACCAGGGGGTAGGCGGGTGGGTGGGTGTTAAAATTAACACCGAGTCACTTCTACTTTCTAATTCCTTCTCCGCTTCTGTGCATTAGCCTAAGTGTGATACCTAACCTTTACCTCATTGCTTTTCAGAATGATTAATGTTAGGTCAGGTCAAAAATCTTCTGTTTCCAAGTCGAAAGGGAGAAGGTGTTCGTGAGCTAGATGTCCAACATATTCCAGGTCAGTTCTGCATAAAGTAAGTGGAGCCTGGGGACAGGCTGGCAGCCCCGTGCACATCTCCATCATGGAATTGACACAGCATATGACCTTTCTTCTACTACATCTCTTTTCCTCACTGTCCCCAACATTCCCCTACAGACAGACACCCTGTCTTATTCACACTATAAGTGACAAGGACATCTTTAGCACAAAGTTTATACCTAATAAGTGCTATACATAAGTAAACGACTGAAATTTGCCAAGCTGAAACTTGCTTCCCTAAATCTTTTTTGAGAAAACAATCCATCCAGATAAGTAGTACAGGCATGGGGTATTTTTTTTTTTTTCATTCTGCAGCAGACAATAAAATATTCCCACCAAAGGATGTATTTTTGTGTCAAAAGTTACAGGTCAGGAAAATCTCCACTAGGTGACTAAATAAGTATGTATCTCGAGTGAGGATACTCGATGGCAAAGATCAGAAGTTGAGAGTCCACATCTCCATAACACTCAACCTTGCAACAAATCTCCCTGCATGAAAGGCAAACGTACCTCAGCGAAGAAAGTTTACAGTAAAGGATCAGGAGGCCCTCCAGGAGGCCCTCGGGAGAATTCAGAGAGAAGAGTTTGAAGATGCTAATCCTACTTGCATTAGAGCAAACCCTGCTACAAAGAAAAACAAAGAAACATTAAAGGATGAATACAAAATGCAAATACTCACATGTGATAAATCAATCAGAGCCTGTGGTACAACCTCCCAAATACAAGACATCAGCAAAAACGCTGACCAATTTTCCAAGCAGAGTCAAAAGAAAGGAAACATATGATTCATAGTACCCGGAGAGGTAGGAAGCACGTAAAATGGATAAATCAAAGCGAAATGTAAGAGGATTTTTTTGAGAATCAAATAAAGATGACAAATCTAACTCTCTATGGCAGGCAGATGGATGAGGTTTCTGTTGTTCTATAGGTCATCACTAGAGCCTGTAACAGCAAACCACAGGACGAACAATGGCGTCAGAGGAGTTCAAAATAAAAATGCAATAGCCACAGTAGAATTTTCTAGAAAGGCAACTCATTCATTCAACAAGTCTTTTGTAAGTATCCCCAGAAGCCATGCACTATTCCCAAAAGATAAATCAGATAACTTTCCTACCACGAGAGTATGAAGCTCAAAGCAGAAAGCATTCATACTTTGATGCAAGCATACACAGACATGCCTGTACACACACTGCCCAGTGATATGACTCACGTGCCATGTGTGTTACATGCATACACACATAAATAGATGTGCATATAGACACCTATATGTATGCACATGTGCTTGTGCATGTGTGTGCATCTATTTATATGTGTGTGGAAGGCACACACAAGAAACATGAGTTATATCACTGGGCAGTGTTTTAGTGAAACAATGGAAACAGACACTTCCAAGAGAACAGAGAAGTGTCAATGACATATTAAGTGCACGCGCAGACTGTGGCTTGAAGCTGTGTAGTCCACCTTGGTGTTATTCAGCTGAGGCTGCATAAGCAGATACCGCAGACTGAATTTAACAACAAAACTTTCTTCCTCCTAGTTCTGGAGGCTGGAAGTCCAACTTCCAAGTGCCTGTCAATGAGGTTCTGGGGAGGGATGTGTTCCTGGGTTATAGATGCCACCTTCTTATGAGGGAGAAGGGAGAAGTGGCAGACTGTGCAACCATCTGAGACTGTGTGGGCTCATTGTTGATTCAGGCAGATAAAAAGAGAGTTTCGGGAGCCTTGGGCATCTTGATAGTCCCTTAATGCCTAATCAGGGCACCAGACACATAGGCAGGGAGATAGAGGCTGAACCGAACCTCCTCACCCAGGTGTTCGTATTTAGTATGCACACGCCTGTGCTATCTGGCTTCTCAGCCCACGTGCCCATAATCACAGCTGCACGTGGCCCGTGCTCGTGCTCCTAAGCGCCTCTTGCCCTCCTGGGTGAACTCATTGTCACCTGTAGGTAATGCAGACTGGGAAGAAAGCAAGGCCCCGGCAGCAGGTGGCTGGTGCTGGGAGGCAAAAGGAGCCTGGGTACCCTCATTTTCCTTTGGGGGAAGCAGTCTCACTCGTATCCACTCACATGGATTCGAATGCCACCAGGGAGCCTCCACCATCAGGACTTTTTATCTTCCAGAGGCCCCAGATACTGTCACCTTAGGAGTCAAGGTTTCAAGTGAGCTGAGGGAGGAGAGAAAGCCCACCGCGGCCTCCCTCTCTTCACAGAAGGACCCCTGCAGTATCCCCAAGGCTCCTTCCTCCATTCTGGCCAGTCTCAGGGTCATTTCCTGCAACCAGACCATCTCTGTAAAATGTAGATCTGATTATATCACAATCCTGCTTTAAACGTGTCAGCTGCGTCTAGTGACACTGAGATAGAGATCACTGTTTGCCCATTCTCTAATGCCTGCACTGCCTCAAGAAGTCAGCCACCTCTTGCTTCATTTTTGTTTCTTCTCACTACACACCTGTCTCCGCTTTCAGCACTGTCGTAACAAGCCCGAGTAGGGCTGCTTACATGACAGGGGTTTACTTTAGCCTAGCTCTGGGGGCTAGAAGGCTGAGTCTGCATACTGGCAAGTCTGACTGCTCCTGAAGCCCCTCTCCTGGTTCGCAGATGGCCGACTTCCCCCAGGCCTCACACGTGCCTCTGGCGTGGTTCTGTGAGTTCCTATTTCCTCCTGAAGAAAAGTAGATTGAACAGTAGCCTCATTTAAACTCAACTATCTCTTTAAAGACCTGGATTCTAAATGCATTAGTGTTCTGGGGTATGAGCATTAGGGTTTCATATGAATTCCAGGCAGGGACACATTTCAGCTGATAACAATGCATTTCCATTCAGTTTCTAAATATGCTGCTTTTTTTTCTCCAGTATTTACACAGCCTATTTCACTACTTCTTGAGTGCTTTTCTTCTCTCACCTCTGTAGGTTCACATCTATTCTTTAGACCACTGGGAATTCAACCATAAATTTCAAAGTTGGGCAAATAGTCCTATTCTATAGATATTATTACATTTTATTTGTGTTTTTGTGTTTGTGTAATTATTCACTCAATCACTCATAATATCAATCTCACTTATCAGTAAATAATGCATTTTAGTGAATATAAAAACAATGCTATTATACACCTAATATTCAATTACTTGTTCATGTCGTACAATTATACTTATTTTTTTGTTTGCAGTTGTGTTATCTAATTAAAAGCAATCAACTCTTTGTAAAAACTACAATTTCTGTCCTCTATAGCTGTTTTCGTACTTCAGATTACCTTGAGTTCTTTGTGTTCTTCATTCTTTTTATTCAAAATATAGATCCGCCTTTCAATTATGTCTATTTCTTTACGGTGTCTATTTTATTTATTAGTTCTGAAAAGGGTTTCCTTAGTCCTCAATTTTATTTTTACATTTACAATCTTCTTTTTCATGTCATTCTATTATTTTATTATCTCATCTATAAGACACAGAAAGAGCTTAACAATCGTAGAACAAATGGTAGGTACTAAAAGAACAGAAATAAAACCTATGCTTTCTAGACAACTAAAAGGAAAATGAATAATAAAAATCAGTCAATAGTAAAGATAGCAACAAACACAATAAAAAAAAAAAATCCCCATAAGGCAGAAAGTAAGAGAAAAGCATCAATTATAAGAAATCTTATTTTAAGAGAATTTTTAATAGTGTGCCATGTGAAAAACACAAGAGTCACCGAAATATCAAATGTAGTAGCAATTCTACAAATATAAGTTAAATATATGCATATTTACCTCTTTCTATACAGTAAAAAGAAAAAAAAACATTTTAATTGGAATAAGCTATTTAAAGAGCTAAATTTAGGAAAAAGTGAACCAAGAAGTTCAATATAGACGGAGAAAAATATACACAAGATCAATCTTACTAACAAATAAGTTGGTAGAGCAATATTCATGTCAGAAAAAAAATAATGGTTATAAAGTAAACCACTATAAACTAGTAAAAAGAAATTCATTGTGACTTTTAATGGAATTTTAATTCAGGAATGAAAAGGCAAAACTAAAGAATTAAAGTAGAAATAAAAATAATATGGAATTAGAGGGGAAAATGGTTATTTCTTATAGAAATGAACTGCTTATGTAAATATAAACTAGTAACTTTTTTTTTTCAAAAAGTAATGTCACAAATTTAAAATGATTTTACAGAAATAACTCTTCATCTAACCAGTTACATAGATATTATTCTCAACTGTATGGAACACTAAAACTGAAAATACACTATAGTATTTTATTATTTTTAAAAATTGCTTGTTTAGAAGATGTACCATTCTTATCTGTAACAGCAAGAAATAAAGACAAAAACTAAATAGAAATAAATAAAAACAAATAGAACTATGTAACATATAAGTAGAAAGCAAAGTAATAAGTAGAGAAAACTAATAAAGATTAGAGCAGAACTAGAGACCAGGAAAAAACAAAACGAATGTTTCTTTGAAAATATAAACAAAATCCTAACAGAGGGGAAAAAAGATATAATCAATAAAATTACTAAAAAGAGGATATATTATAGCTAAAATAGAGAAATACAAAGATCACAAAGAATGTATTAGAAAGAAATAGAAAATCTGAACAGCCCAAGAATTACTAAGGAGATTAAATCAATAATCAAAAACTTCCCACAAAGAAAAACCCATCAGTGGATGATTTCACTGGTGAATTTTACCAAACACCTAAAAAATAACACCTTGCCTCTCTGGCTCTTTCTGTAGATATTAGAAGAACAGGCCTAAATTCATGACATGAGGCTAGCACTACCCCACATCAAAGTTAGGTAAGGATGCTACGAGAAAATAAAAATAGAGACCAACATTCCACTGCACTTACAGAGGCAAAAAAGCACAGCAAAGTATCAGCACATGTAAAGCATCTGACTGCATGACCCAGAGGGGTCTATACCTAGGCTGTAAGGTACGTGGATCAATAATGTGACATACTGCTTTGATAAAATAAAAGATAAATACATGAGCATCTCAACAGATACCGAAAAATCACTGGATGAAAGCCAACAGGAATTCAAGATAAAACTCTCAACAAGCTAGTGACAGAGGAAAGTACCCCAACATCACAAAGACCGTGTCTGACAAATACACAGCTAGCATTGCACTCGCTGGTAAAGGCTGAAAGCATTTCCTCAAGTCAGCAGTAGGACAAGGCGCCTCAGCCGCTCCTACTCCACCAGCACCAGACTCCGGCCCTGCAAGCCTGGAAGTAAGGGAAACGAAAGACACTGGAATTGGGAGTCAAACCATCTCTATTTTCAGATGACAGGATTTCCTATCTAGAAAACCTTAAAGATTACAGAAAAAATGTTCCATATAATCAACAAATGCAGTGAAATTACAGGTTACAAAATCAATAGTCAAAAATCACTAACAAGTCAACTATGCGAAAGAGAAATAAAGAAAACACCACTCACAATAGGAGTAAAATACCCAGCAATAAAGTTAACCCAGGAGGTAAAAGATCTCTACAATGAAAAAGGTAAGACACAGACAAAGGAAATTTGACAAAAACATAAATAAATGGCAATAAATCTCACATTTGCACATCAAATGACATTGTTAAAATGGGCATGTACTCCATGCAATCCCTATTAAAATACCAACAGCATGCTTTTTTATAGAAACAGAAAAACATAAAAATGGAACAGTTACAAAAGACCCCCAGGGGCTAAAATATTCTGAAGAAAAAAAAAAAGCGTAAAGCTGGAAGCACCGCACTTCCAGATTTCAAAGTATATTACGAAGTAATAGTAATGAAAACAGCATAAAAGCCTGGCGCCGACTCCATGGAAACGGGTCAAAACAGAGAACCGGAACTAAGCCCGTGCGTACCTTTGGCCACTCACACTGGACCAGGGGCCGGCCAGGCTTTGCAGGAAGCAGTTCTGTGGAAATTGGACCTCCCCGTACTAAGGAGTGAAACAAGCCCCAACTTTATAAGCAAATGGGTTATAAACTTAAACGAAAGCACAAGCCCCTGACTCGGGGTGCTGGGCAAGGTCACACAGGGCTCTGCGCCCTCTGAGGCCTCTCCTGGCCGGGTGGTGAGGAGCTCCCCAGGGCAGGGTGGGGCTGAGGCAGGAGGCTGGGGCCAGCGGGCCGCGCGCTGCAGGGCCCCGTGGGCCTCAAGAGACTGTACCTGCAGAAGCCGGGGCTCCCGAAGACGACACGCGAGGGCCTAATTTCCCAGCGCCACCTCAAGTGTCAAGGTCCGGGAGGCCGGGCGAGGGAAAGGCTGAGTCCAAGCCTCATGCACAGCCCAGGCCGGACACAGCGCGACTGCGCCCAGCGTGGTCTCCACGGGCGTGTCTGCAGGGCCCGAGTCCTGCACGCACCGCTCGCCCTGGCGCCCGGGAGTGCTACTGCGCATGTGCGAGCTCAATTTCCAGGTGAAGTTGTCCAGGGACCCAGGAGGAGGAGGACGGGCAGGAGGCCCCGAATGCCATGTCTCACCCTGAAATCCGACGCCAGTGCCCTGTGGGCTTCCTCCTGTCCCCAAAGGGAAACTTCAAAGCCACCAACTCCCTCCAGTCTGACCCTGGGTGTGGGGTCCTGAGGGTACAAACCAGGTGCGGTGATACCATCTGATCTGACTCACCAGAACTTGGAAAAGAAGCTGAAAGTGGAGACAGTGTACCAGATAATTCTAAGTCGCCTATTTTGGAGTACAGTCGATCATAAAAGCAATTACAACGGCTCCTAGTGAGCAACATACTCCAGGTGGAATTTATACTCATACCATCGAAAAGCATCCACACTACAGCATTGCGTCAGGACAAGAGTTTTTTTGTTTGTTTGTTTGTTTTTAAAGATTAATTTATTTATGCATACAGAGCTGGGTACAGGCCCCAGAGCTGTATACAGGCCTGAGGTGCAGGAACAGTGAGAGGATTCACCAGAGACAGAGTGGGCAGCAGAACAGGTCAACTGATGAAGTACACTGCTGAGGGGAGCAGCGGCCAGGTCGGGAGAGGTCTGTAGCATCATGTGGGTCACCACCCGGGCGGGAATAGAACTCATGCTGAAGTTGTTTTAGCTTCTTAGTGCTGTGCTGTAACCCGCTGTGCCACCAGGGAGGGGCCAGGACAAGAAGCTTTTAAAACTTGCACAGAGATGGTTTTCAAACTTCTTTATGACGGGACCCTTCCTACACAGAAACCGCTTCTGATTGACCAGGATGTAAAGGAGAAAAAGAAAAGCTGCCCAGTTTGAATAGGGACACCCACTTTAACAACCATGGGAAAGATATTTACAGATTATAGAGTTTGGGTTGGAGTAATTTGAGCTTTTTTTTTTTTTTTTCTTTTCATAAAAATCAATCCACCGCTTAACCCGAGAGAAGTTTTTGACATAGGGGTGGACCATGAGAGGCAGTGAACTTGACGTGATTCATGGCAAGTAAGCTGTTGTTTGCCAAGCTAGTTGTTTACCCAGGTGAGCAATCTAATATATTGGAGGCCACCATTTGCCCAGATGTGCAAACTCTTTGCCCAGATCTATTGATGTGCAAATTTTTCCTGAAGCAAATAGTGAAAATATTTATTGGTTTACAGCCTCATCTTCTTGGGAAAGAATATCCTGAAATAAAACAAGGTAAACATACTGACATATGTGGCCTCGGTTCTCAGTCTGGATGTCTAAGCTGTGTGGACACAGATTTCTGCTTGTGCTTTCTGTAATAAAACGGGTTTTTTATTAACAGCCAGTGCACAAAAGAACAAGCACTAAAGGCCTATATATATAT
>NW_004567121.1:29907424-29921953 GCF_000260355.1 Condylura cristata | reverse complement strand
AAAAAAAAAAAGAAAGAAAAGAAATCTGAAGGAGAATCAATAACATATTAACGGTTCTTCAATCTAGCTAGTGGGTACTTATGTATTTTGCATTTTATTATTTACATTTCCTATAGTTTTAGAGCTTATCAACTTTCATTAAGAGGAAATGAAAAAGTTCATTAAAGAGGGGAAATAGTTCAGCACAAGCTAAATAAAAGCAGAATCTAGGGCAGCTAGTCTATTTTCACCTGTCATTCCCCTGACACTGGAAACCCAAATCAAAATCTTATACATTTGAACACTTCCTCCAGATGCCTAAGGAGCTTAAAATCCCAGAGATGTGCATCCTAACCCTACAAATTACTGAAATTATAATCTATAGGAAGCTTACTCTTTTGTGTATATTGTCGATGCTCCAATACTTGATTTACTTGTATGCAATAAATGTTGTGTCCTTTTGAACACCACTTCATTTTGGTGAAATATCTAGAGAAGAAGGATCAAAAAAAATAAAAAAGTACACAAGCTAAGCAAGAGATTAAGAATCTGCCCAATTATCTAAGTGAACCAAAGTGCATACCCCCAATCATCTAAATAGGGGTTACTCCAAGGAAAAGGGGAAGTGTCTGTAGTCATTTTGTCAGGCTACATCCTATATTGATTATACGCATACATATATATGGAAAAGAGAAGAATCTCTTATCTTAAACATTAATAGTCCTACTCCTCTAACTCAAGTTTATCTGACAAAACACTGATTCAATTACATTCCTCTTCCCAAGGCTCTGTCTTTCAGAAAATGTGTCCAAATGGCTAACTTTATCTTGAGAGGAAAGCAGACTTTTAGACAGCTGCTAGAGGCCAAACACACACTTAGGAAAATGTTAGCAGAGATGACATCACTCAGTGAAGAGAGCGGCGGTCACCCTCACTCTCTGTTCTCACTGTGCTGCAGGGTGGGTGATGAGCAGGTTTAAACTTAATGTAAGTCTGAAACTCAAGATACTGGTATTGGGAGCAACTAAAGACAGAGGCCTCACAGGGCTCCCTTTTGCGAGCCACTAAAAGCAAGGCAGTAGATGCACTTACTCAGGAAAAAATCTATTAATTGAAGACTGAAAAGAAAGCAGGAACAGAGAAATAGCAAAATATAGTTTATCTACAAAATCAATGAAATCGAATAAGAGTAGATGAAGAGTTCTCATGGGGTTGGGTAAAGGGTATGGTGAAGAAGATAGGGACTGGGCAATAGCATTGGATGCCTAGAGATACTGTGGAGCTTGAAATGACCCAGCTGTGATGAACATTTGAAAGGCATGAGGTAGGCGAAAGGGCAGAGGTAATGGAAGCTCATTGCAACAGCTTGAGTAGAAGGAAGAAAGGAACTCTGTGTCCTGTGACCTGTTGACACTTCAGATGTGTAAAAGTAGTTCTCAATGTAATACAGGACAAGTATGAATTAAGTTAAACGTGTAGTTCTTGCTCTTAAATGCTAATAGAAAAGGGTAAATTTTGAATTCTGAATAACCCACTTTGTTCTAAAAAAAACTGTACATTTAATTCATTCATTTATGCATTTTAAATCAGCTATTAATTGGTTAAAAAAGACAGCACATGAATTATCTTTGAAATCCATTATCATTTAAGCTTATTTATCCTGAATTCAGTTATTTTATATTACATATTTCATTTTAGTAAAGCAAATTAAAATGCACAGTTCTGAGGTTTGGACACATGCAAATTAATTTATTCTCCACTTAAGTCAGAATATTGAGCAGTTTCATTATCAAAGAAAACTCTCACAGGTTGTAGCAAATCTTTCTTCATTTTTAGAACTGAACACAAACTCAGTGGTTTGTAGAATGTCATGTAAACAGAGTTATACAGTAAGCAGTATAGAGAACTGTGCACTTAGCTTAGTTCATTTGAGCTTTATCTGTATTGTTACCTGTGTCGATATTCATGTATGTGGATGTACCACAGTATAGACCTCCATTCCATGTTGAATATATACAATACATGTTTACAGTAAAACCACCATAAATATATGCAGACTTGTGTGAACATACGTTTTCATTTAACTTGAAGAATAGATAGGACTGGGATTTTAAGGTCACATGGTTATTACATATCAGGTAGAATTGTACTTTTTTTCTTGTTTTCATCCTGGCATGTTAGTCAATGTTGGTGACAGTGTATGTGGTTTACTATGCATTTCCGTAACGAAAAAATGTATTTAGCATTTGCATTTAGCACCTGATATTGCCAGCTGTATATTATCTTTAGTGAAGTTCCTATCCAAATACTTTGCCCATTGTGTTTTATTGAACTGCTTCTCTTATTATTTTCCAATGCATTTTTCTAAGTTCTGGATAAAACTCTTTAGCACATGTGTTTGATAGTCCGCTCCCTCTCCGCTTCAATACCTTGTCTTTTCATCTTCATGCATGGTCATTTGAAGAATTCATATGATTGTATTTTAATATATTTAGAGCAGGAACATTGGTTCAAAATACAGTACATGATTAACAGACATATGGCCCCTCCTCCGATACATGTCACCACACCCACCTTACTTTGATTTTAAAGGAACTTAATTTTAGTTTTAAATGAAGGTCAAAATAGTTTGCTTTTGATGTCATACTTAGGCAAATTGTTCATAGCCCAAGTTCGGGAAGATTATCTCCTGTATTTTAGTTTTAACCTTAACACCACGGTGCACTTTGATTTAAAGTGTATCTTTGGTATGAGAGTGGGTATCAAGTTCCAAATTTAGCTTACAGATGACAACAGTTCTTAATCATTTATGGGAAACACTGCCATTTGGCCAGTGATTGTCCCTCAACCACATCAAGAGCCAGCTGTTCATGTGTGTGTGGATTCATTCTGGCACCTTTATTATATTGTATACCAATCACACTCCTTTTAGTGACTATACTTTATAGAAAATATTAAAATGATGTTGTGTGAGATGTTTAGTGCTATTTTCCTTTAAACTTGCTTAGGATATTCTAGCTCCTTTGCAATTTCCATGTAAACTGATTTCATTTTAGAATTAGTTTTCCAATTCCTCCTAAATGTCCTGGTGGGATTTTGATTAGGATTACATTGAATCCATATTAGTTTTGGGAGTACTGACACTTTAGCAATAGCAAATCTTCCAAACAATTCATGAAGCCTAATTCTCCATGCACTTAATACTTTGACTTCTTTGATCAGTATATTGTAGACTTCAACACAGAGAACTTGCTTATCTTTTGATAGCTTTAGATCTAGCTTTTTTATGTACCTTGTATTATGCTAATTTTGATTTTTATTTCAGATTGTTTATTACTAGTATATGGAAATAAAAATAATTATTTCAATAGTATTTTTTGTATCCAGAAAACTTACTCAAGTCACTCATTAGTTCTAACAGCTTTTCTAATAGAATTTTTAGGGTTCTCACTGGAAATAGTAACAACACCTGTTAAATAGAAATAATCTCATGATTTGCTTTATAATCTGCATGTCATTTACTTATTCTTCTTATCTTTTTATAATTTTAGGGCAGACATCCAGTTCAGTACTGACTAGGCGTGGTAGGCACAGGTATCTTTTGCTTTTCCCCAATAGTAGAGTGAAGCACTTTGGCAAGTGAGTATGTTGTTTGCTAAGGGGTTTTGTAGATCCTTTATCAGCTTGATGGAATTTCCTTCCATTCCTACTTTTCTGAAATATTTTTATAAGTAGATGCATTTTAGTTTTCAAGTGCTTGTCCTGTATCTACTGAGAAGATGCTAAGGTTTTCTTCCCTGAAATGCTGAAATTGTGAATTATGTTGATTAGCTTTCAAATGTTGCACTAATCTTGAGTATTAGAACAAACCCACTCTGTCATTTGAATAGGCTTTTCATTGCTGGACTTGATTTGCAAATGTTCTGTTGAGGATTTTTCTTGTGTTTTCCTGAGGTGGGTCAGGCTGCATCCTTTGACTTGCAATAACTTCATACATTATGATTTCAGAATAAGGTTGATGTGGGCCCCAAAAGTTGAGTTGAGAAGTATCTCCTGCCTTTTGATTTTCTGGAAATTGCTATTTCAAAAGAGATGCTTACTGAGATTTTATTTTTTACAGTGGAACAAATTTTATTTTATTTTTTATGTTTTGCATTAAGGTGATGTTGGTTTGCAACACTGTGTATGAGTTAGAAATATAGGATTCTACTTCTCAGACATATGTTACCATACCACACCCACCGCCAAGGACTTCATTCAGGGTAAACCACTGGTTTTTATACAAGTTGCCAAAGTTCATGCATCTAGAGGAACCCCATCCTATTACTTTCAAAATTTCTTCTTTATTTTTTTAAAACCTGATTAATACATTTCCACTTTCATTAGGTCTCATAGATAGCTGTTCTAATTTGGAGCTTATAAATTATACAGTTTTATGTGAATTGATTATAGCACATAACTCTAATAGACAGCAATCTTTTCAGAGATTAGAAGGGCTGCTTAGTTCCTTTTCAATGGATGATTAATTTTCAGTGGTTATCAACTCTCAAACTGAAAATTAAGCAGTACATATTTGCTTTGTGGATGACCAGTTTTATTAAAGTCATAGAATTGGCACAATCAATTATCAATACCCTATGAAAAAAGTCAAAATTACAGCTGCTTCAAAGTAGTCAGGTGCCTACTAGGAATGGTAAAATTCAAGTTCTTTTGTGAAGAAACAGAGCCAGGAGGCCCGTGCTTTATGGCCCAACCTGGGGATCATGCATAAGCTATTTCTGTATTTCTTGTTTTTTAAGGAAAATCAGTTTATATCATAACCATTTAAGGTAAAGTGACTTGAAGATGGTGAATGTTTCATTTGACTAGAGAGTTGTTTTTCCTCCATATTGCTGCTCAGAAAATGCTGCTTTCTTTGATACCAAGCACCACTAAATAGCCAAGAGAAAATGATCTACTAGAGTCCACCTACTATCCGTTAGGCTTTTTGACATCATTTCTGAACAGTAAAATTTAATTAGAGGTCCGAGAACAGAAAGCCGGTGCTAGGCTTTTCCTCTTTGATCCATAACATTCTGGAATACAGAACTTCTGAGATAGCTTCCCTTCCAGGGAACTACATCACCGTCATAGGCTGGACCTCCTGGTGGAGGCTTCTCAGAGTGATGGGGAAACTGAACAGGCAGGACATCTCCAGGGAAGTCCTTTGCAAGCTGTTTTGTAGACTATCATTACTAACAGTATTAAAGTAGTAGAGGAAATATAAGATCTGCTATTCTCATGGGAGAGTATTGTTTGTGGCATAGCTTTTAGGTGATTGACACTCATTTGTAGCAAAATAACTTGTTGAATAATATAATTTATGACAGTTCGATGTGATCTTGCTGGAATTTTGACAGGACAAATATGTAATCAAAAGAAAAGTATCTGCATGATGAGATCCTGAGGGGAAGTGAGGATCCTGAAGGTAAGGAGGCTCTCAGGTAAGGACTTCCAAATGTAATGAACATGACAAAGAAAAGCAACAGTAAATCTAGAATCTTTGCATTCATTCTTGCTTATACCAAATATAAATGTGGCCATCTTTTAAAGTTTTGTTTTTAAACATCCTTGCAATAGTTTTTCAGAAGGTAGGATTTCTCCCCTGATGTGTGGTGACCATAGCTTTTCCCACCACCAAAGTGTCTACAGGTTATAATTTTTATAGTGACTTACACATCTACAGATATTTCCCTAAAAAGATCAATCTGATTTCCCAAATGTGCCTCATTTCAGGATTATTATGATCACTATGATCATTCATCATCAGTGAAGTAATTATCCAAAAAGTAAAGGGAAATAATAGCATGTGATCTTCTTTCACTTCATTATATTAGAAAAATTGACCTCAGTCATATATGCATATATATGATTTTCTAATGGGAGATTATACTACCATATATATTTTGGTATGCCAATATCACTTCAAAAAACTTAAATCCACCAATATGCTGATGAGCAAACATTGTGTTATTCTGGCTCCCACTTGAACCCAGCCTCTATGGAAATGTCAGCTTATACCAGAGCTCCTGATATGTTGAAAAAATTACAGTATTCTCAACTTTTTGCATATGCAATTTCTATAAACTTTTAGCCTCTCTTTACTTCCTCTGAAGTAAGTTAAAATATTAAATTTCTGTGAATACTCCCATTTTCTCCCCCAAATGCAGTATGAGTTCACCCAATGAGTTGATCATGACTTGCTCTTGCCTTAAAGGGCTGAACCAGGAACACTCATTGGACATATAATTTGGCAGTATTATGCAGGGGACTTTAAATATGCTAGTTTATTTAATTTTCACATCTAAAAGTTGACTTGGGTACTATTATAATTCTACAATACAGGCCAGGCAACTGAGGTTCAAAAGTCTGAGAGATATGCCCCAGGTCCCAAAGCTTGGAAAAGATTGAATCCTTACTCAAAAATAAGAACTATTCATTCGATCAATGAATGAATCCTTTCCTTTCAAAGGTGACCAAAAAAATCAACTAAGGTTTAATAATAGAGGCCTAAAATAAGGAACAGATATGTTAATATATCCTAGATCTCAAGGAAGAGATACAGGAGTGATGTGGTCGTAGTCACATCACTGAAAATTGAATACAAATAATCACATCACTGAAAATTGAATACAAATAAATATAAATATAATACTTAAATATAAATAATTTAAAAAAATATTTAAATACAAATTTAAATATAAAAATAAACTATTCTAATAGCCAGCAATGATGGTAAATAATTTCAGAATTATCTGGATGACTACTGTTCTTTGTATATTCATTAACATAGTATATGTAATTTATCAAGCATGTATTATGGACTAGATACTTTCCAGGGTGCTTTATATATTTATCATAATGAATATTTTCTTTAATATAAGATTAAAGTTTTATCACCCCTCCCCAACTCCTATAGAAGAAATGTATTAAAAGCAATATATTGACAGATATTTAAGCCTTGCTCCCACAAATACTTTTGCTATTTCTGTAAGTCTCCAATGCAAAGAACACAATGACATAATATTTAGATATGTATATGTAACATGTGATATTACATAGATGCATTAGGTGCTTAGGTTTTTTGATTCAAGAAACTAGTACAAGATAAATTAAGAAAAAAATTCAAGTAGAAAGTAGTTTAAGCAAGTACCATTTCAGTTTTGATCAGAGATTATTTTTGCTAAATAGTAACTGGCCTTTTTGCTAATGTAGATGCCAAAGTCCAAAATATATATATGGTAGGATAATCTCCTATAAGAACAGATGTACAGGGGGCTCATTATCTGGTGTTGGCTTTTTCTTAATCATTAATGTTTGGATTGGTGCTCTGCAATCCTACTGGTTTGGCATCCCACCCCTACTTATTGTTAAGTCTCTCCACAAAGTGAACATCCAGACCTCTACTGGGTGGACTGGGTGGGAGAGGTAAACTCCAGGCTGTGAGAGGCAGGAGAAATGTGGGAAGGGGTGTGTGTGTGTGTGTGTGTGTGTGTGTGTGTGTGTGTGTGTGTGTGTACAAAGATAGAAGCAGAGGGAAAGAAGCAATTCTAAGGTTCTAACACCTAATTAGGTGATAGTCCCAAATGAATTTATTGATTTATCTTTTTAAAAATAATGAATGTGCTTTTATTTCTCTCACAATTTGGAAAAAAGCATTCTGTTATCCAGATATGTTCTTTACTTCTTAGTAACTTCTTCATTGGTCTCAGTTCCATTTTAGACAATACATATGTTCCAGAAAATACTAGTTTTTAATTATTCTTTGTGTTTAGGTAATATTCTAAGAAAAATCCCACGGAGACACAGCTATGAACCTTATGGTCAAACACAATTTGTAGTAAGTTTGTTGTGATTGTTCAACCCTGGTGTCAATGAAGGCCCAAGAACTACAGGCAGGAACTGCCCTGGTGGTACAAGGGGTCAAGTCTCATCACTACGAAGCTATTGGCAGCCATGAGGCATGAGTTCAATCTCCGGCCAGGGAGCTGGCCCACATGGCACATCAGACCTCTCCTGTCTCTCCCACTGCCCCCCTCAGCAGTGTATTTTAATAGATCTGCCTTTTCTGTTCCCCATTCTACCTCTGGTGAATCCCTCCTCCCCCACCTCTGGTCTATTCCCCAGCTCTTATATACATAAATAAATAAAATAAATCTTTAAAAATCAATAAAGAACTAAAGGCAGCAGTGATCTCGGGCCCCCAAATAAATTTAAAGTAGATGTGCTATGGCAAACCAATGTTATTGAAATAAAAAATTATAAAAATAATAACTAAAACACAGGGAGTATTTAAATTATTTGAACATCATATGAGCATACATGTCACCAGATCAGAAATAGAGAAATTGCCATTCAAATATAGCTGATTAAAATACAATATACCTATAATAATTATAGATGGAGAAACTGAATTTTTCCTGAGCAATAAATAAACACGTGGATGCTATCCATGTACTATCATGTAGCACAGCAACAATACCCCTATGTCCTTAGTCATAAATGCATGATATTGGGTATAAATGACGCATGTTTGGGGATGGAGAGAAAGGAGCAGAAGTTAGGAAGACCTCTGCCTTTTGCTGAAAAACTAGCACACAAGTGAACAAAGATCTAAGCAAAATCACAACCCCAAACCATAAAAACTGCTATTTTACAGCCACAGAGCACATGAGTAAATTGGGGGCAAGAGACATAATGGACCCAACCCTTTATTGATGGAGTCATGTCCATTCTGATACAAGCTGGGCATATACTGTCCAGTCCTAGGTAAGAGGTTGACTTCTCAACTGATTCTCTTGCTAGGTGTGAGCAGATGGAATAGTCACCCTCCATCAGTGACTGCAATGGGTACATATGTTCTACCACCTCCAGGCACAGAGACCCTCACAGGTTGCCTGACACCCTGAACAGTTCTGAATTCGATAGATGTTATGCTTTTCCTATGTACACATAACCTGTAGGAAATTACAATTTTTATACTAGGCACAGTAAGAGAGGAACAGCAATTATAAAAAAAAAAAACAAACAAACAAAAAAAAAACAGTTGTAACAATATACAAAAAAAGTGCTTAGGACATGTTCTCTTTTCAAAATATCTTATTGTAGATAATTATTTCATGCCTCACTGAAGGCAACCAAAATATGGAAGGCAAACCTTGGAAATGGGGGAAGAGGACACCTCCATATTTGATTTTATTAGAAAGGTCTTTAAGTTTCACCCAGCAGTACCAACTTTGGGGGATTTCTACAAGAATCTTTGCGCTTTTTCATTCTGTATACATATACATTTTACTAACCACTTATTGAGTCCATTTAAAATTACCAAAAGACCAAATGAATGTTAGCAGAAATTTAACTGGACTGTCTTTTCCTTCACTGAGTGTGGGAACACAAGCTCTGTTTGAAACAAGATGTTGCTTTTATACTTAGGTCATAAATGATGTTAGTGTAGTGTTTTGTCTTTTCCTTTAAAAGTGTTTTTCTTTAAAATTATAAGTACCAGAACAAGTATCTATTAAATTCACATTTAATTAATTGTACAGTTTGGAGACTACTCACATAAGAGAGCTTTTAACCAGCAGGTACATTGCATAAAAGTTATTAAAAGTTTCAACTGTTGCACAGCATGGATGTTTCAAGTACCTTATTTAGAATTAAAGCACTTAAGTGAGAGAAGTACAAACCTGAAGAGTCATGAGAGTAAAACTTTAGTCTCTGGTTTGTTGCTAATTAGTTGTGAAACCTTGGCCCCTTTCTTCAAATTCTTGTTGTCTCCACTTCAGAAATGGAATGGGGAAAGGCAGATCAAAAAGATCTAGGGAAGAATCCTAATATTCAGTGCACCTGTTTATTAAAAACTCTGATATGTTATCTGACCCCAAGTTAGCAAGTCAGTTTACCACATTTTGACAGAGTGGAAGCCATGAGATTTGGGAGCCAGAAACACAGGACAAGTTATTGTTCATAGTAATAGCAACAGCCAGAGTATCAGCAATTTTTCCCTGAAAACAGAAGCTCCTATCCCTTAGGAAAACATGAGAAGCCCACATCAAACCTGCACACACCAGACTGTGTTATAAGACCCTGAGACAGGAAACTCAAATCTTTAAAAGTGGCTCTACGGTGTCAGCCCTTTGTGTCTTCGGAGGGAAGTGCTCTCTCTATCCAGGATTTTTTACTGCACTGAAATTTTCAAATGATGGTCTAAAACTGCAGATAATTTAATACTTCTCTTATAAGATGCAGCTTATAAGATGCAGAAGAAATAAGACAAAGGTCATTGATGTTGAAGCAAGCTGAGTTCTTCCCGGCTCTAGCATTTTGATAGGTTGTCGTCTTTGATTTGGTTCAAAATATTTTCTCATTTTCTTTTTGATATTTTCCTTGATTCGAACATATAAAACATATTTTGTTGTTTTCCATTACAGATTACTGTTATATTATTTTATGTTTACGTATTATAGGTTTATTGTTTTTTCTTTAAAGTCGTATGTTTATTGAGGCTATGTTGTCTTAAAGTGTTTATATTGCAAGTATATAATATCTTTGTTTTGTTTAATTTATAGATATTTGGGGATTTCTGCTTATCTTTTCATTATTGATTTTTAGCATATTGAGCTTCAATCTGAACAATCAATTTTTTAGACTTTATTGTTTGCTTGTCTACAGATTTTGAGAAAAGGGGGTGCTTACTTCTCATTTAATTGTAGATTGTTTCTCTTTCCCATTTTAGTTATGTTTACTTCTGCTTTATTTATTTTGAAGCTAATTTGTTACATGTATAATATTTAGAAAGCCTATATTTTCTTGGTGTGAGTAGTTTTATTGCTATAAAATATAACTTAAAATATTCTGAAAGTACTTCTTACCTTAATGCCTAGTGTGACTGATTATAATATAGTTAGGTCAGTATTATTTTTATATTAACTTTGATTCTTGTATTTTCAAGTATTATAATTTTATATTTAAGTTGTACCTTTTATGAGAAATAAAAACAATATAAAAGTTTTATTTATTAAGTTTGAAAAGTTTGTCTTTCAATTGAATCACCTATTTTCATTGATTTTTTTTTTTCCAATTTACTATCTGGTTTCTATTTTTGCAAGGAATATCATATTCTTTTTTTCTTTTTTCTTGATTTGTTTACTGCATTTGCAGTAATCACTAAAAATATATTATTCTATTTTATTCCATGATCTTCCTAGTTATACATTCTCTTGTTAGCCTTTTTATGGGTATCCTTTTGGAAAATAAAACCACTGCCTTATTTTGGAACACCATAGTAAAGTACCATAGAAACAGTGACTGAAAAGCAACAGAAATGTATTTCTCACAGTTTGAGTGGCTGTAATTCTGAGTTCAGGGTCTGGTGAGGTCCCTTTCAGGGTTTCATAAGACCATTTATAACTAGGGAAGGTATTTGGATAAGACAAAACCCCAAATCTCCTATCTTCTAAATATATATATTTAGATTTATTATTTCAACAAATAGAAAATTAAAAAATCAGTGAATAAAGCTCACTATATTACAATACTTTACCACTTCTAAGATAAATCAAAATAAAATTTTACTTTCATGAAAGTCAAAGTAACTATAGAGATGTATATCAATTCACATGCTCAAATCATATTCTTCTATAGACCTGCTTCAACATTAAAAAAAAAAATTAAGTACTTGCTGTATGATAGCCACTATGCTAGTGTTATAAAATGAGTGACCTGTCCAATACTTCATTGTTTCTTTCTGAGTAGCGTGATTGGTGCTGAGAGCACTTAATGAGGAAAACTTGATGTGGTTCTTTTCCTTTATACAAATAATAACATTTTTAGTGACAAGCAGACATTTATAACTAGGGAAGGTATTTGGATAAGACAAAACCCCTGCCTGTGTGGGGAAGAAAAATAAGACCAGATAAGGGAGAGAGCATCTTGGAAGATCTTGAAGCTGGAGGAAATCTCAAGAAACCTTATATGACCAAATACAGAATTCACGCAAAGTCAAGTTTGGGGTTTGGTACAAAAAGGGACTCAGTTATAGTATACTCCATATATAGATATATAATATATGCTATAGTGCATACTAGTATACTATACTATAGATAGATAGATAGATAGATCATAGATACCTATATAGTATAGATAGTTATAGATATATAACTATATCTATCTATCTATATATATATATTATAGTGAAGATCACTTTGTAGTAGAGATGTGTATCAAATGTATGTGTAATAAACCTTAAGCAATTACAATATTATATGAGAATTATATGTCAGTATAACTGGAAAAGAACCTTAGCAACTAAGAATAAAGGAAAGAGTTGTGCAATACTATAGTATCTACTATAAAGCCCAGAGTAATAAATCAGAATACCTCTTTCTAACATTAGGAATACAAAAAGGAAGCCAATTATCTCCATTTCTACTAGATATTGTGCTGGAGGTCTTCACTAATGCAATGGGGCAAGAAAGTCTAAAATATATAAGGTTTAGAAAGAAATTAATAAAGCCAATTAACAATTTGCAGATGACATAGAATATATAAAGAACCTAAAATAATCTAGTCAAAGTATTAAAATGAATTAAATTTGACAGGTTCACTTTATATAGCTATTATATAAAAACCAACTGTCTTTCTATAAAGCAAAACAACTAAGTAGAAATAAATTGCTTCACATGTCATAATTTACAAAGTAAATTATTTAAATGGGACACAAAAAGCATTAACCCATAAAAGAATAGATTTGACTACCTTAAAATTAAGACTATCTCTTCAGTAAAATTCACAATGGATTGAGAAAAGATATTGCAATATATATGTTAAAGAAGACCACAATGTAAGAAGACTTTGTACAAGTAGACAAGATAAAGGATGACCAACACTATGTAAATCTAGTGAAAGACCTACATGGGCATTTTATATACACACACACTATACAAATACATAATTCCAATGGTCCAATAAATATGTGAAAAGGTGCTTAACCTCATTAATCATCAGATAATGCAAATTAATGCATTCAATTTGCATTAAATGCTACGGTGCACAAATCATAACACCAACTGCTTAAAAATACCTGAAAGTTCCAAAAGCTTCCAGGAAGGACATAAAGCAACTAAAATTTGCATTCAATGCTAGTAGGAATGCAAATTTATAAACCACCTTAAGAAAAGAAAATTAACTATTCATGATTATTCTGGGAAAATTTATTCATAAATACCACAAACTGGTAAGAACCAAAATGTCTTTCAACAGGTCAAACAAATGTGTTGCACCCACACCTCAGAGTGCTATGTAGAAATAAAAAGGAACAATATTGATTCATGCAACAATTTTGATGAATCTCAAGGGAATTACTTTAAGTAGGAAATGCTGATCTCAAAACGTCACATACTATATGATTCCAATTACACAACATTTTTGAAATAACAAAATTATAGAGATGGACAACAGATTAATGGCTTCAGGGTGTTGGGCTGGGAACAGCTACCAAAGGCTAGTACAACAGAAACTTTGATCACACACAGCTACGTATGCACAAGTGCATGTAAAACTCGTGAAATCTAAATAAGCTCTGTGAGCTGTTCCCATGTCAATTTCTTAGTTGTCAATCTAACATTTAAATGTAATCTTAAAATGTATTATTATTTTATCATTTTTTTAAAAAAAAATACTTACTTATTTATGCATATAAAACAGGGGTACAGGCCAGAGATGCAGGAGTAGTGAGAGGCTTTACCCGAGACAAGAGTGAGGAGCAGAACAAGCCAACTGACGAAGTACACTGCTGTGGGGAGCAGCAGGCGGGTCAGGAGAGGTCTGTTGTTCTGTGTGGATCACCTCCAGGATCCAGGTGGGTATCGAACTCATGCTGAAGTGGCTTTAGCTTCTTAGTGCTGTGTGTTAACCTGCTGTGCCACCAGGGAGGGCCTATTTTATCATTTTTAATGGTGCCATAAGCAAGTGGAAAGACTTAACCAACAGACCTCAACTATGGGATTGGAGAATGGAATGGGTTGGGTCAATCAGAGTTAGGATTCTAACAATAAAAGGAAACATCAGTTAATAGATTGAAGGTGCTTACCTTGATTTTTTTATAACAGCATCATGAAGCAAAGACAGCATATATATTGAATGGGTAGACGTTTTCCCATCCAGCCCCATCTATGTTACAATTAATAATAGATCACCTGTGTTAAAATTAGTAATAGATCACCTATAGCCAGAGTCAAGAAAAAATATCTTAGAAAAGTTAACCTCCACAGTATCTTATACTTTGTACAATTGTACTCAAGATATCTACTGTCAACACAAATGGAATAGCTCAAATATCCTTCATCAGGGGACAGTCCATTCCTACAATGAATATTGTGTACAAAAGAGAAAAGCAATGAAAAGCCTCACTAAAAAGTGTGAGAAAAAGATGGCCCTCCCTGGTGGCGCAGCGGGTTGAAGCACTGCACTGAGAAACTAAAGCCGCTTCCGCATGAGTTCGATTCCCGCCTG
>NW_004567121.1:29901426-29907124 GCF_000260355.1 Condylura cristata | reverse complement strand
AAAAAAAAAAAAAAGTGTGAGAAAAAGAATGTTAAATACCTCAATAAAAATGTTGTATTCATTACATGCTGAAATGACATTTTGGTTATATTACATTAAATATAACTAACATTATTTCTAAGAAGCTTTTTTCACCATCTTGGCACCTTCCCTACCATAGTGAGTGGAAGAAATAACAGCAATGATGGCACTTGTCCCAAATGGAGTCACCCATGTCACAATGCACACATGGTCTCCGTCAAGGGTTCTGTGGAGTCACAAGATGATACCATTTATTATATACTCAATCTTGGTAAGTGAGAAGTAGAAAGCCCATAATTTACCTATCCCTCTGGCACTGGTACATGTTCTGTGGACACTGGTTATGATGAGAGGAAGAGATGATGATTGTGATTACACTCAGCAGGGTGCAATCCCGGTGGGCGGTAACTCCGGCAAAACAGCTCAAAGATAGTGATGCTCATGAAGAACTATCCCATAGTTCTTACTAGTACTTCTTTACCTAATTCTAAGTTCTGCACAGGATGCATCATTCTATAAGAGTGGTAAAAAGTGTCAATTTTTGGTATGGACTTCAGTTTCCTGTTATGGGGATATGGGCACCTCTATAAGAGGAGGAATTCTTTTTTTTTCTTTCAATATTTTTAAATGCTGGAGAGAATCTGTAATGGAAAGAGCAGCTCCTTATCCACCAGCCCACCATGATGCCACCCACTCAGTGGATGATGGGTATGAAGCTCTATCCACTGCTATGATCCCCACCTTGCAGAGTAAAACTGGGATAGATGCTGTATGTATAAAGCATGTGATGACCTCCTCGAAGGGAGTTAAATGGTTCAGCAGACTGTGGGGCTCCCCATCTCGGTATGCATGCACAGATAATAGGGCTCTCCCTCTGGGGTGTGCAGGGGACAAAGGAACTTGATGACTCCAGCAGCTGACTCCATGCTCTTGGTTCTCAGCTTGATCAAAACAGCCCCTCTGTTCTCAAAGAGAGAACTTGTGACATTCAGCATGTCAGCTATAACAGCAAGTCCAGAGTCTTGCAGGAAGACAAACTAATTTCAGAACGTAACTTCCCAACAGCAAGAACATACTCAGATGGTTTGTAAGGTCTGTTCCCACTTTAAAACCTTCCTCAAAATTTCAGTAAATGTGGCCACATTAGTCTTCTGAGCCTCTTTCTCTATATCTATTTTAATAGCTACTCGCCAAGCTTCCATTTTTTTTTTTTTCCATTCAGAGACACAAGCAGGAGTTGAATAGGCCTCAGAACTTTGCTATGTATGGCACCATCAGGGGTTTCTTCCACACACTCTGATTTGGGTAAAGCTAAGAACTTCCAGGTCATTCCACAATGTATATGAAACTTTCCAGGATTGAGCACAGGCGGTCCAGATGCACTGGTTCACCAGGGACCCTGCAGCCTGTTCCTCTGGACACCAGTCAGAAGGACAGAGATGCACCCTGAAATGTTTGCCTTCACATTAAAGGGTATGTTTGGTGTGGAACCACTGTCTTCCATGCCAATCCTTAGGGACACAGAGTTGCCCAGAGATTCATCCTCCATTCCTCTGATGATCTCCTGAAAGACTCCATAATCAGAGATGCTGGCAAGTGCTTCTGTATATATTCCAAAGGAAGGAAAAACAGCCCCTCTCAGCAAATGAAGTTCAACATAACTGTGCCATTTACCAAGCAGTGAAGGTCCGTATTGGCAGCGGAACGCTATTCCCTCACACTGTGTGCGGACACTCCCTACCGATAGAGCCAGAGCCTCTGGTTTCCCATTTGTTCTTATCTCTGTAGTGGAGACATTTCTCTGAGGCACAGCCTACACCTGGGTGATTTTGCCAGGGCCAGAGCCTCCAGCTCCCTGCTTCTTCTTGGTGCTCAGCTTGCTTTAGGATGAAGGTGTCATGAGTCACAATGCTTGGGCTTCACCAGGATGGGAGTGAAGCCAAGAAATTGTTTAATGATTCCTGTTGAGATTCATTCACTACCCAGATGCTATGGGCTGTCAGCTTTCCCTTGCAGGTGCTCTTCACCCCAGCCTTCTGCTGGATAGATGCGGGGCTTCTTGCAGATGTGTTCTTTTGGAACTGTGAAGGCTTTAGACACCAGCATCTAAAGTAATAAAAGGGATCTGTTGATCTTTGAAAGTAAATTTGAGGGGAGATATCACCTGCACCACAGTGATGAGTCCTTGGCATACAGAACATAGTAGGACTCAACATGCACCTGCATCAGCTCCTGCAGCGTTGACTTTTGCTGCTCCCAGGGCCTCCCATGAGGGGTGCAGAGAGGAGAGGTCATTCAAGTGCTTGAAGCATTCCTGATGGGCCAGTTTCACCACCAGCCTCCAGGATCCCTGCAGACTGGACACCAGCAACCTGGCAAGTGACCTCTAGGGAATGTTGTGTTTGAGACTTCCTTAACAGTTTATCTTATGACACAGCAATTCTATTTCTAGATATCTACCAAACAGAAAGGTGTCCATTTGGGCCCTAATAGACACGAGAGAATATAGCAGCACTTCTCCTACCAGTGAAATACAGAACTTACAGAAAACAGCCCTCATTTTCATCAACAGTAGAGTTGATAAATTGTTGTAGAATGGTAAAATCAAAAGGTATACAAAAAAGAGTAAACAACTGTGATAGTCAACAACTTTGATATTCAACGACATGGGCAAATTCCAAACACATCATGTTGAGAGCAAGACAGCAGTTGCAAAATAATGCATACTGCATTATTTCACTTCTATAAATTTCAAAAATAGGCAAAATGATGATGCAAGTTAAAAAAAGTCCTTAACTTTGGGGAAGAAAATGACTGGAAGAGGGTACAGGGAACAGAAGCTTCTAGTCTCTGGCAATGCTCTGGGTACAAGAGCCTTTGATTATAAATTTATTATTGGTAAGATACTGATTCATATATCTTGTTTTCAATAAAAAAAAGTTTATACATATAAGTATTCATACACATTTATATGTATATATGAAATAGATATAAGAGGGAAGAAGGGGTAAGAGAAAAAGAGAGAGAGAGGCATTAAGAGATTTAATTATATTGAACCAGGTTTTCTAAATGCAGGAAGTATGAAAGAAGAAAAATTCACCAGGACTGTATGCCATCCCCTCAGAATACGCAATCCATTATATCTGAAAGAGTTCATAATTAAAGTAATTCAAGAATTACATAGAGATTATTGTGAAGTCTGGAATCATACTCAATGCAATAAGACCTTTTTTATTAAACAGCTATGGAGATATTTTGGGATCAGTTTTTAAATAACTTCATAGATATAAACATGTTAAATCAAAGTTTGCTTAAAAAGAAAAAGAAAATTTTAATAATAAACACTATCTTATCTCAAATAGACCAAAAAATCAGTCAGAATATAATACCTTTCTCCCCTCTGAGCCAAGTACTCATGCTCACTCACCAGAGGCCTTCCCTTCCAGTATTAGAATAATGGGGCATAAAGGAGTGCAAGAGACACCATGGAATGTTCACGTAGGGCTTCTGGTGGGAGACATGGGGTGCAGTCACACCGTCAGAGTTCTATTCCCAAGTGTCTGGCCTCGAACTTTGGATCCAACACCAACTCTTATCAAAGAAACTAAAGATTAACTGAACTCAAATACTGCAGTCAATTAGCTCATTAAACCATAATAAACAGAGCAGAACACTGTCACTGCACCCTTAATTAATGAGAAAAAACAAATATTCCTAAAGGAGTGAGAAATGTTCACTTTATTCTCTTAGCATGTAAACTACTGCCCTAAGTAGGAACATGAGAAGCCCAGGTATGCTCAAACTTCAGCAGGAGAGTGAATGACTTAATTTTGGTGAGAGAAGCATTACCAGTGAGTACCCGATGGAGCCATTGGTGGTGCTACTACAGCTGATTATGAAACCCAAAATTTAGTTGGCTGCCTCTCCTTAAGAGTAAGAAGAGGGGAACTCAGATAATTCTGTGCTGTCACATAAATTTCCAAAACCCCAAGCAAGTCTGTCCTTGTTGATGGACATAACTTCCTCTACATATTATAACACTAGAGGTCAAGCCTGTCTTCAATTTGTGAGCTTTATTAGTTGAATCCTGCAAAACTCAAGTTTCAGGGGGTTCTTTTAAGCTCATTCTGTATGAAAAAATACCAAGACTCTTATCATAAAGAAGAAATATAATACAGAGAAAAAAAAACTTATATTCAATTAATAGTTCTCCATAATACATGTGAATACAAAAGTTTCTTAAGAAGATTATTAGTTATTTTTAAATTGATACAGAGATGCACACCCCCCCCAAAAAAAAATCCTCATAACAGCAGAGGAATATCTCATACTTGCTTAAAATGGGACTTTCGTCAAGGTTTGAAGACTCCAAAGCCCCCAAAAAGAGGCTTGGGGTGCACTCACACTGCCAACATATTTGGGAGAAACTAAACTGAGATAGTTGACAGAAACAGTTCCTCCTCTGGACTTAGAATCAGTGAGTGCATTTTATCCTAGAAATTGATTAAAAACCAACAGGACTAGGAAACCTCATTAAATATATAAGCAGAGATCACTTTTTAAAAATCTACAAGGTGATAAAGCCTGCAGAGAGTAACATAGGAAATACCTACATTGTTCAATTCTTCCAGAGAAAGTCAATAAATCATTAAATCATTCAAATTATGTCCTGTCTAATGTCAAGTATTTGAATATTTATATCATTCACAGTAAGTGATTACTTGACAGAACCCAGTGGACGCTTGGTACATCCCAGATACTGTATTACCATGCAAATATCACTGGGCGCTGGGGAACACTCTGAAATAACAGGTTCTATTTTATTGTAAATCAAGACAGTGATTTAAAGTTTCTCAGGATGCCCACTGCTCACCGACAGGAGGCACCATTTACACATGGAGACCTGGAGGTGGTATAATGTCATCATCTTGAAATATTCTTAATCCAATGAGAAGATTTTGTTTCATAAAGATAAGGTATATGACCAGTTTATAAGAAACAGAAAACATATGCCTCCCTGGTGGTGCCAGAGGTTAAATCTCAGCACTACTGCAACATGAGTTCAGTCCCTGGCCAGGAAGCTGACCCACAAGGCACAGCCTATGGAAAGCACAATGCCTTTTCCAGTGACGTTCACACCTCTGGCCTAAAACCAGCTCTTGTATGCATAAATAAATAAAAATACATCTTAAAAGAAACAGAAAAAATTTAATTTTATCATTGCCTGATTCCAGTAGTACTCAATCCACTTGGAGCACTGGGCATCTGACCACAAACCACACAGCCACTCAGCCAGAAGAGTGATCACAGACCAGTGTCCTGGCAGAGGATGCTTTACTTTTGTATTATATTTTCTTCCTCCTTTTTTAAAGACTTTCTTGAGGCTCTCCCTGGTGGTGCAATGGGTAAGGATGCAGTACTGAAAGCTGGCCACAGCTGCTTCAGTGCGAGTTCAATCCCTGGCCCTGGAAGGGACCCACATGGCATGGCAGGCCTCTCCTGATCAGTCCGCTGCTCCCCTCAGTAGAGTACTTCTTCCATCTGCCTATTCTGCTCCCCTCTCTGTTCCTGGTAAAGCCTCTTACTGCCCCTGTGCCTCTAGCTTATACCCCAATTCTGTATGAATAAATAAATCTTTAAAAAATATATTTTATTTGGCCCTCCCTGGTGGCGCAGC
>NW_004567121.1:29900141-29901096 GCF_000260355.1 Condylura cristata | reverse complement strand
AGGAGCAGCGGGAGGGTCAGGATAGATCTGCTGTGCCATGTGGATCAGCTCCCTGGCCAGGGATTGAACTCGTGCTGCAGTGGCTGCAGATAGCTTCATAGTGCCACACTTTAACCCCTTTCATCACTAAGGAGGCCCCTATATTATATTTTTTATAGACACAACTGCTTAGGTATATTTCTGAAATTTCTTTGTTCTATCTTCCATTCATAATTATAATCTCGCTAGCACCATCTGTGTTATGGATATGTCTTACCAAATGTCAGTGATGCCTTCCAACTGAATGTCACTGGAAAAGGCATTGTGCTTTCCGTGCTGCATCCTGATTATTAATAAATACATTACCTTAAAAAAAAGCACCTTGTTAAACACATTTTTGCAATTTCAAATTACATAATGTCTAAAATATGAGTAATTTGAAGATATTGCCACATGTTATTATTCTTTGCTTACCATCTTTTAGCTCATTTTCAGTTCTTGAGGCAGAGTTTTTCTGGTTTGATTTGAATCAATTTTGCCAGTAACATCGCAGTGATGTTATGTCAATTACTGTAAGAAGAGAATATAGGATGAGCTCTATGTGTAATCTTCTCTATTCAACTTTGAATTTAGTTATTCTAACAAGAATGTTATTTCCCTGTCTGTGTCTGTGTGTGTTGAAGGATAGTGGTGAGTGGGTGAGGAAAGTGCTTTTTCCAAAAATACACAATTCACAAAAAAAAAAAAAAGAATTAATATTCACCAAAATAGAATTAATATTCTGGGAGATATACGAAATAATAGAGCCCAGGTCCAACCATCACATGAAGTGACAGAAGAAACTAAAATGTGGACATTGGGACCCTCCCTGGTGGCGCAGCAGGGTAAAGCACAGCACTGAGAAGCTAAAGCCACATCCGCATGAGTTCGATCCCCGCCTGCCCTGGAGGTGACCACATGGCGCGGCAGACCTCTC
>NW_004567121.1:29850836-29899416 GCF_000260355.1 Condylura cristata | reverse complement strand
CTTGGCTGTCTCCTAGATGCACACTGTGATGTCTCTTTCTCTTGAATCCACTAAGATTAGCAGTTGGTAAATTAGCATTTTATTAGTGGGCTTCCCTCTGTTCTTGGTGAAGTTACCCTAGACAGGAAATGAGGACTCCGGTTCAGGGTGAAGGGTGAGGACCCAGCACAGTACAAGGAGCCACCTACTTGGCGTTGCCATTGGTGACCCCATGCCCTAAAGACAGCATGGTCAGCAAAATCAGGAGGTTTCCTGAGATCGTGGTCTAAGGGTCAAGGCTTATTCCAGAGAGGAATGTCGCTAGATGCACAGAAAACCCAGAGGTCTTGAATCTTGAGTAGAAACGCGGGTATAAGTCAGATTCTGAGCAGTGAGAGGTGAAGGAAATGGTACAGTACAGGCATCTGCGCTAAGACCTGGACCATCTAAGCTAGCACTGAGAATCAGCTCTTCCTATAGAGGGCTGGGAGATGCTCTGCCTCGCAGGAAAATGTAGAATATCCTGAAACTGAGAAGTTATTTATGGGGAGAAATATAGTGGGCAAATCATGAAGCACTTGAATGGACACCCACAATAATACCAGCTGGAAAAGAAGAAAGCCTTTATCCAGGAAGGAGCATGATGAAGTAGGTGTTTTAGAAGAACTGTTTGTTGTCTCTGCTATAGAGACAGCCTGAAACAGAATTTTTGCTGCCGCATTCTCTAACGCATGCAGCTTGGAATCGAAACAAACATTTGCTGCTGTTCATTTGGGATTTGCTCTACGTTGTGGTGCTCAAAGGATCCTTTTTAAAATATGGGGAAATAATGGGAAAATGGAAATGTATTATGAAAGCATCAGAAACATGCATAGATTTGCAGCACAGTAACATCAGAGCAGTGATACTATTGATTCCTCATTCAAATGCAATTAAGCTCTGAAATCAACCGCATATGGGTTCAGTCAGTTGAAAATGATATATATCTTCAGTACCTCATAGATGTCTAAGTTGCTTTGAAGAATAACATAAAAATGGGTGAAAAAATGGTTTTATTTTAACTTTGGGCCTAATTAACTTTTTCTGGCTTCAAGCATCTCTAGTTTGTCTTCTTCTAAATCGATTTCAAATATTTCACTGTTCATTTCTTTGGCTTTTTATACCATCCCTCTTTACAGATCAGATAAACTAAGTCCAGACTTCACAAAACATTACCCCACTATCAACTGCTATTTACTGGCAGAGCTAGAGTTTGAACCTAGTCACCAACACAGTTCAGGGAAGGAGAGATCAGACAAGGAGATCACTGTCTGCACAGTGGTGGAGGGGGTGGAGGGTTGGGGCAACTCAAGACAAACGCCATTCACCCGAGCTAAGGGAGAACAAAGACCTGGTCTAACGTCGGAAATGGGCAGAAATGGCCATTCAAACTCTGCCCATTTTCCGTGAAATTTCAACACATTTCTATCAGTGAGGGCAGACATGTTGATATTTCCAGGAGGGGAAGCAGTGTTCCTTTGCTTTGGTCACCCAGAACCAAGCATGTTCCATTTCATGGCTCAATGTCAGCCATTTGGAGTGAGAAAATTCTGCAGACAGAGTCCTGGCAGCTGCCTCTTACTCTGTTCACCATGGTGGGGTAGCATCCGCTTGCACAGTAGCAGATTATTAGGGCCTCCATGGAGTGCTGCACAGTGTGTGTGTTATAGGCATCAGTTGTATCTTCTCCCCATGCCAGGATTATTCTGGTGCATGGACAGGTCTACCCTTATTCTAATGGGCTCATAGGTGTCTTATGGACTGAAAGACACCCTGATAGCAAATTATCTCGATAGAGATTTAGACTGGTTTAGACACTAGGTTTAGACTCTAGTTTCCTCTCTTTTGCCTATGTGGGTACTAGTGTTCTTTGAGCAGGAAAAAAAGTAACAGATACTCAGATGCATAAAGCAATCACACCAAACTAATAAGAGAACATGCAAATCTTTGAGGAAATGTTTGCTTTTAAAATTAAAGAGTATAAAATCGTGCATATTGGAGTGGTTTGTCTTAGACAATGAGAAGACATAGAGAAGAGAATTACTAACTTTCTTCCCACCCTGCTGAAGCCACTGAAACACTTTACACTTTCTAGAACCTAAAGGAATACCAGATTATTCTTCCACAGGTCCTTTGCAACCACTTGCTCCAGTCTGAATGTCACACTACATGCCCCTACGTCTTCCTAGTCCTTTGGCCAGTTAGTTCTCAGTGCTGGTTTCTTCCTGGAGATTACTCCATCGGTTGCCTTTGGACCTCCCTCTCCAGCCTACAAAGCACTCTATTTCTTCCAGAATACCCCTCCCAGAGTGTCCACAAAGGGCAGAGGGCTGGGTCTGCCTCTCTGAATGTGTTTGCATCCACTGAGCATTGTCCTAACAGAGACAACTAGAGTTGACACAAATTACATGTCTGAAGAAATATTTTGAACCATAGATATTTTATACTCGGAAAAATGAAAGGCTGACATTATCGGCTATGATAAGTAACATGGAAGGCCAGAGACCAGAATACTTCAGAGGAAAACTCCACCGTTATCATCTCACCGATGAGACTGGGCCACCCATGTATGTGGGCTATGAATGGTAATTCTCTGAATGAGTGTGCATACTTAGTAGGAGTCAATAATAAATGTCCACTTGGGTACACCTTGTCAGTTGCAATTTGTATCAACTTTCCTTCCTCATCACAGGATGATCTAGGTTGAGAGGTAAGGAGAGTTTCAGGAATATCCAGACTTAATTATCGGTGTTGAATGGAAGATGCTGTGAACCAAGGGCAAGAGGTACATGAATGGAGTCAAGAAATCAATTGAAGGAAATCAACAAGACATGTAATTAAATGAAAGACACACTTCAGGAAATATATATGGGGTGGTCTGACTTAATTCTAGGGAAAGGTAACCGTAAAGGTAATTTTTTTTTTAAAGATTTATTTATTTGTGCATACAGAACTGGGGTACAGGCCAGAGGCTCAGGGGCAGCGAGAGGCTTCGCCAGAGACAGAGTGGGGAGTAGAACAGTCAGATCAACGAAGTACACTGCTGAGGGGAGCAGCGGGCGGGTCAGGAGAGGTCTGCCACGCCATGTGGTCACCTCCGGGGCCGGCGGGAATCGAACTCATGCAGAAGTGGCTTTTAGCTTCTCAGTGCTGTGCTTTAACCCGCTGCACCACCAGGGAGGGCCTAAAGATAAAATTTTAAGGGCAGAAAATAGATCTGCTCACTCACATGGCACCTTGCCTTTCTAAGCATGTGAATTCAGGTGTAAATAATAGCAAAATGTTGCTACGTACAGCCCAGGCATTGTTTTAAATGCTTTACCAAATTTAACTCATCTACTGTAAGGGAAATATTATCATTGTCATTCCCCATTTTACAGATTAGAAAATGGTGGTTCAAAGTGGCTAAGTAAATTTGTCCAGATTACTTGCAAATGTAATGCAATGGATTCAGTTTTTTATGTTTTAGTTGATCCCAGTATGGAGTATGAGGGTCCTCCATCATAACGGGGTCTCCTTATTCAGAAAAAGACTTGCCCTTGGGAGATTCTGAAATGAGTGGGCAGGGTGAAAGTTCAAGGGAAAAAGAACTGGACAAAAAAGGAAAACCCAGTTACAAGGAAAGAGTGGGGGGTTTTCTGTTTGTTTGTTTTTTTCATTTCATTGGAGTCATGATGCCCTGAATCCAGAATTAAACTGACTTGCATCCTGAATTGGTCAGATGAATCCCAGATGGAGCAATAGTGATATCTGTGCTCTAGATGCAAAAGAGAAAGTATATGTGTAAATGTAATGAATTTCCACAATTAGTATTTTTTTCTTACTTTAAGGCACATAAGGCATAATGGTGCATAAAAACGATTGTTCACCATAACAGGGAACTAAAGGTGCATGAGACTAAATAATTTTCTCAACATCATTCAACCAGGGAGTGGCAAAGCCAGCAGGTGGACTCTGCAACACATCTGCCTTTAATGTCTAGCCTTTTAGTGTCTATACTATGCTGTCTTTTAGTGAAGCAGGTGGGTAATATGCCAGCCAAGTAAAGTCTGGAACCATAGCACTACATTGGGTTTAGTACAAACCCAAGTAAAACCATGCTTGGCTGTTATTCCTTTTTGATTCAGCAAATCCATTTTCATCTGTCCCAGAACTTTATGAACATTGCTGGGGAAATTAATGTTAAGACAGCCCTCTGCAAAGGGATGGTTGTCATTTCGAGGATGGCAGGAAACACAGGGGAATTTTGCACAAAGCAATGCCTCCCAGTTCATTTAGAGGAAAATCACAATGGCCAAAGAAGCTAGACACCTCTGTCAATTTAGGGATCAGATAAAACAAGTGAGGAGGAGCATTGACACAGAATCAAAGGTGAATGGATAAGGGACATTTCTGGCAAAGGGAGAAGTTCAAACAAAGGATCATAGGAGAGCTGGAGGCTGGAAGTGGGAAGAGATCACTACTCTGGCTGGAACATTGAGACAAGAAAGAGAAATTGAAGCTGCGCGTTTATAGGACATCTAGTTTTGCTTGCCTGGCAAAGCAATCTCTCATTCTGGAAGGAACACCTTTTAAGAAAGAGTTGACACAAAATGTAAGGGAATATCAAAATGGAGAAATAGCTGTAGATAAAAGATACAGATGCATCTCAAAAATCACCTGGAGGAATACATTCAAGAACATCATGAATATCAGTGTATTGACTGTCGTTAAAGAGGGCTATCTCTGGGTTGATTTATCTTTTACCAAGTAATCAATTAGAGAGGCACATCCAAATTCAGTACAAATGAAAATGCGGGCGAGTAGATAGGGTGGGTATTTAGTATAATGAACAAAAAAGCAGGAATCAGAAGCCTGCTCAAGCTGAGTTCAGGGAGAATGTTTCAGGTCAGAATGCAGATCAGTTAGAGAGGCTAAAAGTATGCAATTTTCTTCAGCGCAAAAACTCTGATCTTCAAGAGCAAGTCTCCTACCATGGCTATTAGAAGAACCCCTGAAGAGTCACTCATGCAAAAAATGCTTCATTGTCATTGTTATCAGCCTCATAAGTTTGCACAGTCAGATAAGTAGACACACGCTCCATTGCATCTTGTGAATATCATAGCTTTTGTTCAAGTATCACATTGAAATCCTAGGACTATGTCATTCTCTCTTCCATATCTTTTTATTCAATTTAAAAATACAACACAAAAGCTATGCATAATGGCAAAGCAACCACTCCCCAAGACTGAAACTTAGTTAAAAAGTGAAAAATGGGAGGTGCTTCCTGGATTACATTGATAGTTACCATATAAAATGCAGACAAATTCTATGTCAAATATTCACAAATTTAAAGCTTTCTAGATTGCTCTTTCCATGCCAACGTGAGATAAAACCAATGCACACTCTTCCAAGTATGCAAGGTAGCAAATATATATGTCTTACCCCCAAGACTTTTTAGCGTCATAGGAAGGACGAGTCTTCCACTGTGGGTCTATAAGCAGTGGTCCGTACTGATGGATAAAGAGAGGGATTTGGAGTCACCACAGTTTCACCAAATGGCATACTTAGAGCAAATAAGAACTTCTTAAAAAAAAAATAGCTTTAAAAAGCACCTTCATCCAATATAGGAGTTTCCCTGTATGTCTTTTTGTGTGTGTGTCTCATATGGCCTAGATACTAGCAAAGTAGGAGGGGGAAGGGCAAAGAATCATTTCTCCCCTTGAGCAGTCCATGAAGTAAAAAAGCCTCCATGGAACCAATCCAAATACAACACACAGCCACATGGAACAAGGTGACCATGGGGCGGGCAGCATACAGACTGGAGGCGACCTCTCGTTTACCAGGTCTGATCTTCTTTCCCCCAGTGTTCCGCCTACAGAGACCGATGCCAAGAAATGTCCTTGTCACTTTTGCTGCTCTGAACACACAGTGAGTATTACAGAAGTAACCTTCTGACTATATTTGAATGAACAATGTAACTAGTACTTCTTTTATTAATTTAACCTAATATGTATTAAAGGGTAAGAAGCATGCCCAGTTTCAATTTAATTTCTGAATAATTCTGATGTCCATTAGACAAATGATTTATCTAAGCGTAAAATCACATAGCAAAATTGCAGCTTGGACTTTCAAGGACTTACATTTTTTCTAGTGGCAAGAATCATAGCTGAGAATAGGGGAGGCAATGAAGGTGGCCAGGGCGCAAAATTTGAAGCAGCCTTGAAAGTCCCTTGATGAATCCTGACAGCAAGCACCTCCTTAACATGCATGTTTGCACACCTAGCAGGCTTCACTCAATTGTGCAGTCAATAGTTTAAGGAGGAAGAAAATAGAAGGAAATATTGTTAAGTCTATGGCAAAAACCAGACCATCCATTTCAGAATGGATTTTTCCCCATTATGACCCTTCAAAAAGGTGACCATGAAACTCAGGGACTTCCCTCTCAGGCACAAGGCTCAGATTACACTTTGGGTCCCTTACATTTGGCTACTCCTGGTCCAAATGTAACAGTGTAACAGCCATAGAAAGGGATGGTTCCATGTTCCCTTTGCCACCCAAGGAAGGGTGGAGCTGATGGGGGAAATATATGGGCAAGAGAGACTTTAGGAAGGAAATGACAAGACAAGGTAAGAAGTGACATGAGCTTGCAGAATTTCAACAGACCCCAGCAAATGGGTTGTCTCCAGGTATCTGACACCTGAAGGTGGGATGATTCGGGCAAAGAGATGTTGGAACCTAGGTCAGTCTACAAAGGAGGGATGAACCTAGATTGGTTGGTTTACATAAGAAAGATATACTTCCTGGTTATCTCTAGAAATGAGTTAAGCTTAGAAAGGAGCAGTCTCTTCCTATGTCAGCAAGACCCCAAGTTATCAAAGCATCAAAATAAAAAGACATGCTTAATGGATATCATATTTTAAGTTACTTTACACTAAATTTTCAGAAGCCTGCAAGATACCTGAGCTTTATTCTCTTTTTCAAAAATGATGTAGAGGCATTAATGCAGCAAAGTTGGGAAAAACTTACAATGTCACCCCATGGGCTATAATCAGAGGGCCTTGGCTTCCCAGAGTTCTCCATCCAACATTATTCACAATTCTAACACTCCTTTAAAAAATGCATGGAGAGAAAGCTCTTACTGTACTCTAGGTACACATTTTTAACATTTATACTAACTCAACTCCCTAGGGTTTTAATCACCAAAAAGCTTATGTAAAAGGTGCAAAAACCATGGGCTTCTCTCCATGTTGTGTTTTGTGAAAGAAATGGAAAAACAACATGTACAATACAAGCAAAAGCTATAAAGACAAAACTCGGGTTTCCTGGAACCACTGAAAACAAAGTTGCTGACATGGACACTCAGACTCCAATGAAATTAAATGTGTCAGGAGTCCCTTCCCGACAACATAGGTGGCCACATCTTTTCTTCTCACTCTGTGAGGTACCAGGTGAGGCTTTTTAGCACTATAAAAGCTACCCACTGAGGACAGAACTGAATAAAGGAGCAACTTATTTCTTATTAAGACATTACAGGATACAACTAACCAAAAAGGCCTAAAAGAATAAAATCTTGTTCTGCATTTGTCAACAATGTTGAAAGTGTAAGAGATAGAAATGGTCTTAGTTTCAAGATATTTGAAAAGTGCAAACATCAAAGGGCAGAGTTAGAAACAACTGTGTAAGGCAAAAAGAAAAGAGAAAGATAACAGATCCATGGCTAAGAGTGAGGAATTAATTTCAGGTCTGCTATTTCTCTGTCATTTTCTGAGAATATCGAACAATCCCTTTTCCTTTCCAAAAATTCTCCCTAACAATGCCAATAGTCTTGTCTGTACAGACTGGCAGATAAACCGTCCATTCTGGGGTGTAGTTTGTATCACTCTAAATGTGTCAGTGCTATGGGTTGAATTGTATTCTCAAAAGAAACAAACAAAACAAAAAGTTATACTGAGGTTCTAACTTTCTGAAACTCAAAATATGACCTTATTTGACAAAGTGCCATTAAAGATATTTAGTAAAGATGAGGTTATACTGGAAATAGAATGAGCTCTTAATTCAATGTGACTTGTACCTTTATAAGAAGACAGACATATGAAGACACAGAAACTCAAGGACTGTACCATGTGATGATGAAGTCAGAGGTTGGAGGCATATAGCTATCAGCCAAATAATGAATGGCAGGGATTGAAGGCAAACAGCCAGAAACTAATAAGAGGCAAAGAGGATTCCTATAGTATTCAGAGGGTGTGAGGCACTTAGATAGCTTGATTTCAACTTCTGGTTACTGAATTGCAAGACAATATATTTCTGTTGTCTTAAACCACTCAGTTTGTGGTACTTTATTACAACAACCAAAGAAAACTAATACACAGCTATAACTACTGATCAGAAATTCTTTAGAGGATCCTAAATCCCTAATTTTGAACACCAGACTCCAGTCCTCTTTTGCTAGATTTGAGAAGGAAAGCTAATTGCTTCCTTAGATTCCTATAGTTTTGCAGTGGCATCATAATGAATTCCTAAAGAACAGAGTCAATCAATACTAAGAATGTGTTCTTTAACTGAGAACCTGAGATTTGGGTACTCTAGGGATAATATCCAGACTCCAGCTCAAAGAATAGAGTTACCAAGACTGAGCTTTATAAACTATGGATGCCAGATCTGGATCATAAATGGCCAAGGAGGATGATGTAGCACTAAATGACTTTTGAGATTAATCTGAAGTAGATAAAGATTTCTGGACACCCTATAGAATATAGTGAGTCCTTAGCACTGGGAGATAATAATGAGAAAACTTACCTACCTACCAACTCAACCCAAATCAAACAGAATCTTTGAAAAAACAGTGAGAATTTGAGTGATCTCTATATGTGATATCCAGTAATCATTATACTGTGCTCTTGAGATCTGAGGAAAACTGCATCCTCTATTTTCTATTGCTCATTAGATATAAGTTACTTTCTTTCTAGAACACAATTTGATAATGTGTACCAAAAGTCTTTAAAACATTCACAGAATTCTTAATGCTAAAATGCATGAATCTTAGATCATGAACCTACTCACTCTTCAAGGCACTTTACAATGGGTCAGGTTCAACCAGAAATCCAGAAAGGCTAAGAACTGGCATGTTCTTTGATTCCAGCACAGTCTGATCTATAATCCCTGGGATTGTGTTCTTTCTTGCAATAGACTCCAGATACCTTTGAAAGAGTTCAACAAACGTCACAATGGCAAATAATGGCAAGACCATATCTTGCTGAGAAATTCTAGAGTCTGTCTGTAAGCAAGCATATAGGGCCACCATCTCTTGTCACTTGCCTAAAAGAAGTGAGATAAATCTCAAATTATTCAGGAATGCTTCCAGAGCCAGAATTATATCAGTTGGAGTTTGCTCAGATCAGGCACCAAGCCAAGCATGTTTTTTTTTTTTTTCAGTGAAACTACATAATAAAGATAATAATAGTGGTCTTTCCAAAGTAATCAGAATGACTGTGGGATTTAAGGTCATTGATGAATAAGTAGCAAGAATAAGAGCTTACACAAATCAACAAGACATGTGACTAAGCCACACCCCAGCAAAGCTGCCTTCACTGTGATTAGTCCTACCCTTGTCACAAATTGATGATGACCCATTTGCTCAGGTCACCCTCCTGCCCTAGAACTTGTTCTCCTGTATAGGAGATGTATTTACTCTTCAAAAATTACTTCTGTATGACTCAATGATTGCACTCATAGAAATGAAAATCTGTGTCCACAACAGCCGTATATAAAAATGTTTATAGCATGTTGATTCATAATAGCCAGAAAGTGGAAACAATCTATTAATCCATGAACAAAGTGAGGTAACACATACAAGGGTACAATAACCACCAAACAACTTCTATATGAGTTCATCTAGAAAATATTATGGGGGGTGAAAGAAACTATGATTTCTCTTATATGAAATTCTAGGCAGGCAAATCTAATGTAAGGCAAGAGACAACTGATCAGCAGCTCTACCCAGTGTGAGGGCTTTAGGATTATCTGGGGGTGGGGGAAGGATGCCCTGTTCAATACATTGCACAAGATATCTTAAGTTTCCAATATATGGATAGGGTGAGGGTCACACAGGTGCATGCCTTTATCAAAACTCAAGAAATTGCACTTTAAATGTCTGATTTTCACTGAAGGGAAATTAAAGCTCAATTTAAAATATCAAGCAATGAATGCAAGCCCATTGTAAGTCCCTATTTTGGAAGTCCATGCAGATTTTTGAATAAAATATAGATTTCTTTCTAGGTCAGGATGAGATCTAAGGATCCTCGACCTTGTATGAAAGAAGAGGATTCTTGGTCCAGAGTTCCCCAACATTTGATCCAAGTATAACAAAGTCAAATGAAAGGTGTACTGGAGCATTTTTCATTACTTTCCAGATCTCAAGAAACAGCTGACCCTCCTTTTCCTCCTACCTGAAATTCAGCTGAGCCCTTGACAGAGGCCTCAGCTCAGGATACACAGCATTCTATGTTGCCATGAAAATATGTCACACTTACTCCCACCCTGCTTGTTCACATCAGTATCATACCAAATAATTCCCTTAAAGACTTTTGACAAAGTTGGCCTATAAACTCATGTATTGAAGAACCAAGATTTCACACATCCCTACTAAGTATCCATAGTTCCTAGAACAACATGAAAAAAATTATTCAGGACAGGTTAATAGAGGGGAGCACCATTAGAACTAGTGTGAGTCCCTGGGTAGCCTGAGGACAAGTATGTCGGCACACACTCAAGAGAGGAGACAGCAGGCTAGACAAGCCTAAATAGGTGGTGGAAGGTCGTGGGTAATTGTGGAGGTTTTATTGACCTATGGTTCCCCATTCACGGCATGGCTAACCAGTACTTGCTTAACCAGACGGCTTCCCTTTTCTGGCTCTTTATCTTATATAAGCATTGGTTAGGAGAAGGGGAGGGGAAAGGATGATGACCCTTACATCCAGATAGGGAAGAGGTATCTTGTCTTCAAGATTTGACAGAGAAACATTGTAGCAATGTAGCTAAGATCACCTAGAGAGAGCCAGGAAGACATGAGTGTCATCACTTAGAGTTGCTTGAATTTCAACAGTGAACTTTATCTCTTCTTCCATGTATGAGAGTGCAGGAAGGAATACATGAGTTAATTAATGGATAGACTGCTAAGAAGAATGGTAAGCAAATAGTCAACACACCTAATTACTGTTGATTATTCTTAAAAATATCTTTCTGCTCCAGCACATTTGCACAAATTTATTGACTTTTATACTATAAACTACATGGATTTTATCAGATGTTTAAAGACCCAGAGAGATTAAGAACCGAGAGGGAACTACCTTAGGAAGGTAATTGCTGAATTTCCTGATCCATAGATATTCCGCTAGAACAGCATCCCAAATGCCTAGGTTATATTTCCAGATAACAGCACTCACGGCTTGAAAACTCCCACCACTTCTCCAACTCCTGTCCATACTCTCGATATTACCCAATTATATGTAGACCAGTATCTTCCAAAACTTTCCAAGTCACACTTCTTTCCAGAGGAAGCATATGCCAAGCAACTTTGCGATCGAAGTATGTTCTCAATTTATTTTTGCCTATATTTCTAGAATCTGAATTTGTCCCTGAAGAAATCTTTCCCTGCTTAATTTTCAGGTTTGTTTACTTACAAGTTTCATTGACTTTTGCAATTCCAATACAACACAACAGCGATGTTAGAATGAAATCCATGTCTCTGATGCAAGAGAAGTCTGAATCTTCCTCACCAGGTACACAAAAGCAGGGCAAGATTAAAGCAAATAACAGTATGAATATAATTAAAGGAGAGAGGCAAGAAAGTTTTGTTGTATCTATAACTTTAACTATAGTGGAATTATCCTCTGTAGTTCATGAGTAATCCTGTGTAGCCTTTAGAAAATCTGAAATTTAATTATTTTAGCTCTGTATTTACATGTTTATCCAAGACCAAAGATAGAGTGGAGAATTTGCTTTGCCAAAAGCCCTATTTCACTTACAAAATTTTGTTTTTATGTTTCCCTGTGTCTGTTTTATCACAAATGGGACAATCTGGCCCATGGTTTCACAAATTCTGAGTTACAAGTAGGCCACTCAATCCTGATAATCATAATAATTTCTGTCCTACAGATGCAGCCTGATAAGACATAAAATTTCCCGACATTTTATTTTAGTGAAAAAATAAATTGGATGTGTGACTTCTGGCTGCTGTGTTGGCCTCTATAGTCTGTGTTGCTTTTCCAGAACTACTAATTTAATTATGATAAGTGCACGGTTCTTTTGAATTAATTTAAATGCTGTATATGTACATCACTTGCCAACTGCATCTATAATGTTATTAATAACTGTGTTCTAATTATGTCCATAGATTCACTGGACCTGCACTCACTTGGTCTGGCTTTTACGTCCTTAGTTGCTACTCATTCTTTTGACTTTTAAACATGAGCTTGGTTATGCTGCCAGTTTGTTTATCATACATAAGTTTATCTTAAATTATTATATTTTAATGCAGTCTCTATTCAGCATTAAACACCTTCTTGAATTCATTTGTTGACCACTGGATGTTTTGCACAGAGGCTTAGAAATGTATTAGGTAAGTCGTTGATTAACTCTTTCTAATCACCAAATTACCCATAAAAGATTTTAAGTTTTTTTTTCTTTTTTTAAAAAAGTCTGTATAAATTGCAAACTAGAGTGATACAAATGAACAACGTGTCTGGATTATTTTTGTATCAGCACCATTAGAGACTTCAAGTGCCAGGAAACGATGCAGAGGTTCTGTGACATATATGTAATATTCTGCTCTTTCTCTAAATAGCTTTCAGATCATTGCACACACAGAATGCAGTTACCAAGAGCAGGAAAGGCATGACTTTTAAAGGAATATGACGCCCCGAGCAATCAGTCACTAGATGAGTCGGAATGAAACGCGATGCCTGCCAGTTAAACGCCGGCAACTGAAGGAGAAATTTCTATGAAAGGCAAAATGTTCATCTTACAGGGATATTTTCTTTACCACCAGGCTGTCAGGTGTGACCGCCAGAGAACTTTCTGGTGTTCTGACTTTTTACATACATTATATGTAATGTCTATTATGTAGCTTTACCAAAGTGGATTATAAAGAAAATAATAGCAGTGGTTTGCCTGGTGCTGTAAAGGCAGGCACTTAAGGAGTGAAGCCTCCACCTTCCTTTTTTTCTCCTCTGGCTTTCTCATCCCTGAACAATGCACTTGTCAAAAGAGCAAATCTTTTGTGTCCCTTTCTTCCATGAAATAGCCAGGTTGACAGAAGCGCTGCCCAAGATGACTTCCTTAGCTTTAGGCAGACTTCTAGGTGGCCAGCCCTAACTGCTGAGCAGCTCCTGGGGGCACACGGAAGATAAAAAAAAAGAAAGGAGCCCATATGTCCCACATGGAGTTTGGGGTACTACTTTCCTGTACTCCTTAACACATCCAGGGCAGAAATCCACCAGCTAGCTTAGCGGGTCAAAAAGATTGAACTAAAATTAAAATATGTTCATCTCACTTTCTTAATTTTGTTTTCTTGAGTGAATTTTTCATGGTGCTGGAAAAAGTACTACTCCCGGCAGAAGACATATGGAAAGGTAGTTACAGGCCAGTAATCCCAGGAGGACCAGGAAAGGATGAGGCAGCTCTCAGAGGCAGACCTTGACCTAAAATACAAAGCCAGGGTTCTATGTCAGAGTCCCAGACTCTCCTGCGAGCTTCAGCACTCATTTCTGGCTCTGGCCCCAGAACAGCTAAAGGAAACATTTCCATTTTTTTTTTTTTTTATGATTACCTGTCTGTAAGGTAAAACAACCATTTTTCTTGGTTATAATTCACACTTAAAGAAAAGACATTCTCTAAGTGCCAACTATTATTTTAAGTGTGTGATCATTTTAACCATTAAGATATTACTTTATTGCCTTGAGAAAATACTTATAGAAAAATTAATGTTAAAAACAATTTTTGAAGCTTCCAGGTTTAACTCTTACTATGCTCTTCTTTGGGTCAAAACATGAAGTTGCATGCATTTGCTAAGAAATATCTAATTGATATTGATATATTTGCAGATATAAACTAGTTTATACTGGGACAATAATATACCTTTTCTATCACTTATATGACCAAAGTCCAAAAGATGTGAAAAACCATGATAGGGCATTTGCTGTAGGTCTTGTATAAGTATCTAGCTTATAATTATCGTGTGGACCATGTACATAAACATGGCTGGTTTTGCCTTTCACTTCTGAAAGAGATTGACACACAATCAATTATCTTCATCAGGCATTTATAATAAATCAATAGCCAATCCTGGATTTTCTTTTTTACTGCTATAGCTTCAAGTGGCACAGGAAATCTTAAAGATGTTATAAAATTTAGAATTTAGATTTCTGGTGACATAGTGTCCCTCCTAGTTTATAAGGGATCACACAGTCTTATAATCTCTTGACTGAGAGTAGGCCCTTTGAGTTGGTAGTTACAATAACTCCCCACTCATAATATAGTTTAAAGAGAGTTATATACACCATGGAAAATTACGGTAGCACAAGGGCTAAATGAGATTTATGTACATAATAATTTACATAGGAATGTCCAAAAGACAAAGTTAAGATTAAAAGAATATTCAGTGCTCAGATCTCAGTAGGTTCGGGTTTGAAAGGCATCCTCCTCTATCACAGTTATGATAATGTTTAAGATAAATATAGCTTTCAGATAGCTCTAGTTCAAAAGAATATGAACAATCCCATGAAAATAGAATAAGAAACTGAAGGCCACAGCTACTGGCCTGAATGTTTCCACATCTGCAGTCTGGTGGCCCTGGCAGTTGGCCCTATGAGGCCAAGAGAATCAAACTGCTCCCTTCCAAGAATGAGAATCAAAATTGGGCTTACTACTTGCACTTGGTGAATGGGAAGAGTAGCCCCTGTACAGTACACTAACATGAAAAAACAGGGAACTCCCTAGCGGCACAAGGTTTTAAAGCACAGCACTATGAAGGTATCTAGAGCCACTGCAGCGTGAGTTCGATCCCCAGCCAGGAAGGTGACCCACATGGTGCCTCTCCTGTCTAGCCCACTGCTCCCCTTAGCTGTGTATTTCAGTAGATGTGGCTCTTCTTCTCCCCTCTCTGTCTCTGGTGAATCCTCTCACTCCTTACACCTCTGGCCTGTACCCTAGTACAGAGTATAAATAAATATTTTGTTAAAAAAAAAGATATATACAAACAAGAGCAATGGAATTCATGAAATAAATTTACAAAGCACTTTGGTATACTAGGAATATTTATGAAACTTGAATGAATAGTAGACAATAGAAAAGTCTTAGTACTTTTGAAGTAATTGAAATCAGCGGATCTCTGTATTTGATACAAAAATTAGCAATGAATGCTAATTGCTATTCTTCCCCCAAAGTTTGCACACTCCTAAATAACTAATAGGCTTTAGAGTAAAACATAGTGAAAATTACAAAGTTCAGTGACCACAAATGAACTACACATCAACACTTGTGGGATGTAGCCCAAGCGAATCACAGCTCTCTTATAGTGTAAAAGAACCTTTTAAAGGACTATTAAAATAAACAAGTCAGAAATTCAAGAAGCTATAAAAATAGTATGAACCAAAAAGAATAAGGAAGAAAGGAAATAATATGAAGTATAAATTAAGGAAAATAGAGGAAATTAGAGATAATCAGCAAATTTAAAACTTTGAAAATAGACTATCTTTAAAGATTTATTACTTATGCATACAGAACTGGGGTCCTGGCCAGAGGTGCAGGCACAGTGAGAGGATTCACCAGAGACAAAGTGGGGAGCAGAACAGGCAGATCATCCAAGTACACTGCTGAGGGGAGCAGCAGGCGGGTTAAGAGAGATCTGCAGAACCAAGCAGCCACGGCCAGCTTTTCAGTGCTCCGCTTATCCCGCTGCCCTACAAGGGAGGGCCCAGTAGATTAAATCTAAGGTAAGGTTGATCAAAGATGAGAAGGGGAAGAGGGAGACAAATCAGGAATAAAAACAATCATCTATGAATACATGTAAGATATTTTAAAAATTTTATGACATTAACTTGAGCAATGCTTTCTAATAAATCTCATAACACATACACCTACGGAATGTTCCTACAGCCAAGTTAGTGGACACACCTATCACTTCATATACTATGTGTTTTGCGGCATGAACTCTCAACATCTACTCTCTTAGCAAATTAGAAATATGTAATGACTGAGATTATTAACTATAGTTATCATGTTGTCCATTGGCCAATGGTATATTTTCTTTGCCCAGTGTCTACCCAGGGTCCTTAGTCCATTTTTAACAAGGGTATTTGTCTGCATTTCTATATTTTGACATTGAGTTTCATGTGTTCCTTATATGTTTTGAATATTAGCTTCTTATCAAATAGATAGTTTGCAAATATTTTTTTTCCCATTCCATCAGTTGATTTTTCATTTGTTAAATTTTCCAAAATAGCATCATCAACATCATGTTCAGGAGCTTTCTTCTCTCTGCCTTCTTCCAGGAGTTTCGATGGTGCAAAATAAGTCAATTTGTTTTCTTACATGAGGATAACTAGTCTTATCAGAACCTTTTATTTGTGGGCTTATCCTTTCTCCAATATGCAAGTTCTAAATTGCTTACATAGCAAAAACTATTTCTGAAATTAGATGGGCCATTACAAAGATCCCATGCTCCCATCATTTCTGTTTTCCCAATGTCACCTGCACCATTATCCAACACAGCATTTATCGAACAAATACTCACTTGAATCCTACCATCTGTCAGACACTCATCTAGTCATTTGGATCATCAATGGACAAGAAAAGAACAACAAAATACTATCACAATGGAGTTGAAATTCTAATGATTGGAAACAATAATAAAACTATTTTTAAAATATATTTTACTTTAGACAGTGATGAAGACTATGAAAAAATTATAACAGAGAAAGGGAGATGGACTACAAGAAGAGGTTTGAAACAGTGAGGGAGAGGAAGTGATTTTGCTTGATTTTATTTTATTTTTTTAAGATTTACTTTCAGTTATTTATGCATGCAAGTACTGGGGTATACGCCAGAGGTGCTGGGTGTGAGTGGATTCACCAGAGACAGTATAGGGAGCAGAACAGGCAGATCAAATGAAAGAGACTGCTGAGTGGAGCAGCGGGTGAGACGGGAGAGGTCTGCTGCACCATGTGGGTCAGCTCCCTGGCCAGGGATTGAACTCATGCTGCAATGGCTATGGATAGCTTCTAGTGGTGAGTCTAACCCCTGTGCCACCAGGCAGCCTCTAATTTGCTTGAATTTTAAGCTGAATGGGATGGGATGGGAATGCTGGGGAGACAAGTTAAGTGGGAACAGCCATGTTTCTACGTAGGTAGAGAAGATTCCAGGTAGAGAAAAGAACTAGAGCAGAAGGACAGTACAAACAGGTCTCCTCATGTTCCAAATACAATGATGAGACCAATGACTTAGGACAGAAGTACTGCAGGTGAAGGGAGAAAAGATGATGATAGCTTATCAGTAAAATAATTTTACTGGTAAATTTTCTCTAACCCACAATGAAGAGACAATCCTTCAAACCAGTTTCAAAGAACAAGAAAAAGGTTAAAAAAATACCCAACCTCTTTTATGAGACTGATTTAATCTTGACATCAAAATTAGGTAAGTAGAGAACTAGATAATTATAGCCCTATCATACTTATGAACATAGATGGAAAATCCCTAATAAAATATTGGCAAATCCAATCTAGCAACGTGTCTAGATTTAATCTTGCCTGAGAAAAGATTTTCTTAAGAATATAAGGCTGGTACAATATCAGAAAATTTTATCACTACATACATGCATATCAAGGCAGACTATATTAACTTACAGAATAAAAAACACAACCATACTAGTTGGTTATGACTGTCCACAATGGAAGGATGGGACTCACCCTTCCTTAACATGTGGCCTGCCCTCACCTTGATGAGAATGGCTACTGCCCAGTTGAGTGACCATGTCTGCAAGTACCAGTGATAACACTGTGCCTTCCCTTCATGGAGATAGAGGGTAGCAACTTGTTTCTACTCAAATAGGATTTGCTTATTCTGGATTGAATTTCTTTGTCTATCACATTTCCCCACACAACATCATGCAGTAACCTACCAAGTGCCACAGTGAATGCTGTAGTGTGTAGACTGATGTCTCATCGCCCAGCTGCTGGGAGAGATGGCTGTTGTTGGCTCACAACTAGAAATCTTCCTGGAAATTACTTCCAGTCCCTTGCTCCCACAATACATTTTACATGGTGCAAAAGACCTGCCCTGTCTAAGTCAATGCCTCTTCTCCAGTGTAGTCCACATTCCATGGAAGGTTGAGACAGAACAGGGATAAATGGTCCAGCTTTTTTCCTCCACTGAAAGGTTATTCTGGCTCCTTGAAGAATAAACTGAGCCTTTGCTGAAGTTGTGTTTGAGTTTAATCTGTGTGTGTGTGTGTGTGTGTGTGTGTGTGATCCTCCTCCATCATTCCCTTGTAAGTGTTGTTCTAAAGAACATATTCCAAAAACATCCTGCACAGAACTGTCACAAAGTCTCGTTCCTAGGAGATTTGAACAAAAAACAAAGTCCTTTTTGCCACCACACCATTCCACATTACTGTGCATCTGAGAGGATATTCTCTCATGGGAGACCAAGCCAGGTGATGGCTTAGATGTCCTGGTATTCACTGGCTCTGCCTTCTATCTCATCCCACACCAATATTTGGCCTTCATACTAATGGGATGGCCTTTTGAACAACATGCTATATCATCAGCTAGAAGATACCACCTTGAATTGAGTCTCTTATTCTCACAATATATTTTTTTATGTTGCTGCTTCTACCAACATTTGGATACAGGAGTCTGAGAACCAGGAACGGAAATAAGAGTGACATTCTCATTATAACACTAGTGCTCAGGCACAAAATGTTTGCTCTCCATCTAGGGATTCTAGGTACTACATATAGTTTGAACAGTTTTTAAGAAGTTAGTCCTAAGGATGAATGCTCTTGCCAGAGGACACTACAATATTTTTAGGACCACAGCCATTGACCAAGTGACCTTGCCCAATGTTTTCACTGAACAAAGAAAGAAGAAATATTTCAAAATATGTTGAATGTATTGAATAATCTTGATTTATCAAGGTAAATAGTGTCGATGCTTATGTTACTCATCACACAGGTGGTTCCCAAGGTGTTCCCCCTCTTTTTGGTGAAGTTAGTCATGCATGACCTTGTTGGTTCAAAGATTTGGCCAGCACCAATAACATGAAATATGAAAAGTATTAAAATAAATTAAATCACTTGCTTTGCTATCTTTTCCAGTCCTTAGGTGTCATGGAAATGGGTGTCACTTTGGATCCTCCATATACCTGGGTCCCCAAAACACTCATGAGCAGAACCCCCTGCTGACTCATGCCAGTTATAGCATAAGCAACAAAAAGGATTCTTTTCATGTTTGATTATTTCTGTAATGTTTGATTCTTTCTGTAGTCTGGTTTTCAAAAAATGGGAGTAGGGAGGAAAACCCACACGACCAGGAGATGTACATATGCCTTTTCTTTCAGTAAAAAGATAGCAGGAGGCTATAGCAATACCATGTAATAAGGCTAATGAGAACTCAGAACTCTAGGAACTAAGAGTTTGATCTTCCTATTTGATAGAGGACAAATGCCGGGCATGTTGCTGGCTGACAGAAATTAGGATAAAGTACAACAGAGGAGTCACAGGGCTTCATTGCAAGTGCAGAAATAAGATTTGTAGTTATTTAATTTCATGTTCTTCTTTATTGGGTACACACATGCTTTATTATAGGATATGATGGTTGAACATATAACTTAGTTCAAATTTATAAAATACCAAGAAAAAAATATTTTGGAACCAAAGATTAAGTGGTATTACCCACATATCTTGAACTGAGAAGGATATGGTTGCTGATAATGTTTTTTGGAAAGGAGAACTACAGCGTCTATCTCTAGTAAAAATAGTTACAACATGTTGAGGGTGGATATCTTTAAGTTTATTTTTATTATTAGTGGAATATTTAAGTAAGGAGAGGAGTAGGTCATGAACTCAGGCAGCTAAGGGCATCATTTAGTGGGTGTTATGTCTGTGACCTGTGTCTATCTGTGTGTGTTCATTAATATGATTTTCATCACTTGGGGATTCCTATATCCGAAGTCTTGTATCTTCAAAATATAAGTCACACCTCAATATTCCAGCTTAGTTATGTGGTTTGACAACATGGTGAAGATCCTCGACATTACCTTTGATATCATTTTGTTGAAACTATAGTATTTGGGATGAGCTACTAAAACTTCAAGAAGCTAAAGAGGTGTTATTTCCACTGTCGTGGCCTCCATGGTGTTGAACAGCTATTGTTGATGTTCCCTCCCCAAATCCAGAGTTTGGCCTTTGAGGATGCTCAATGAACTCATTTTTTGTTGATTTATTTTCCGTTTAGCTTGACTTGATTCTGTTGCTGATTATGCACAGTTTACATAATAGGAACACTGAATATCAAATACACTTATTGAAAGAGGCTCACCTTCAAGAGTAATCAGCGAAAATAAATTTAAAATAAACGTGAGAAATCGTTCTTCTAGAAATAATTCTGGTGTGACTATGAATGGTGCAATAACTTTGGAGAGGTTTGATGCTATCTATAAAACTGAAGATAACTCAGTAATTCCACTACTGGATACACATCCTAAAACAAACTTCACACGTAGAGCTCCCGGTAAGCAAATATAACTATATTCTGTTCTCCAGTACATTATAACCAAGAGATAAAAAATGAGATCATGGTTTCATTCTATGGCATTCTAAAAGTAATGAGTGACAGTTCCATAAACACGTTTTGAAAGCAATCTTGGGTTACAAATATATGTTGTATCTCTGAATCCGTACATATAAAAGTTTAAAAGCTTTATAGCCCAACAAACTTGAACTCAAATCACTGAATTAATTATACTCTTTCTATTCAAAAATGACCAGGTAATAGTAGAGTAAATGAATATTGAGCTCATCATTCAGAAACCCACAGGTGAATTTCAAACTTGTGTGACTTTGACCAAATTACCTTTTTTGATCATCTGTATACTTATATACATTAAGGAAATACTGATACCACAGGGGTAGCTTGATGATACACTGTGACAAGAGCGATATATTTACAAATACAACAAAAGCAATTTGCAATTACTGATTAATCATTCTATGCTAACTGCTTTATGCACTTTGTATCCAAACAATGTCTTTAAGAAAATGATGGTGGTACAGGCATCATTCCATTTCAGAAATGGAGTATCTGAGGTATGAATTCCTTGCCCCTCTCCCCAGTAGAGGGGATGACAGCAGGTGTGGACCAGGCCCCAGATCTCAGCAATAGGTTCTACATGCACAGCATGGGATTGTAAGCAAATCTGGGACTGCTACATAAACCTAAGTTTCCTTCGAATATCCACTCAGAAGCCATCCTTCCCTGGCTCTCTTCCTCATTTCATTATGATTTTAGTCCACTTCGTGCAGATGGTTTTGAATCTAAGAAGGCAGCAGAGAAAAGCCGGAATGCACTGCTCATTTCTGGGTTTCTCCTCATCAGTGATTATCTGTAGTCTTTTCCAGTATCTCTGTCTCTCCCCCTCTTCCCCTTGTACTGAAGACCCTAGGCTTTTCTCTCTACATCTATCCCCAGTGGATTTTCTCTCATTTCATTCATGTTGAAGAAGCTATGCTTTCCCTAAGGAGATGCTGAAATTTCTGAAGAAAACTAACTTTCTCACAGTATTACCATGAAGATAATATCCCCAAGAGCACACATCTCTCGTACCTGTTCTTGGAAGCAGGTGTGAGTAGGCCACTTCTTTCACAAGTGCCAGCTCCAATGTCATCCCAGACATGGAGACGAAAAGCTGAGGACAAGACTGAGGGTTCTTCGTAAATCAAACCATCATTGTCCATGGGGCAGGGGAGGGGGAAATCCTTCATAAACCTTTTCTCCAGTGTGAATAATATTGCCCCTGAGTTTAGTGCTTTTGTAAGTTTTACTTGGCAATATCGAAAGCAGGTGGAAATCCCGCAAGGAACAGGGAGAGTCTGAATTTGAACTGGAGAGTGCAGCTCTTGGAAGGCAAGTGTAAGCATGGCCATGGATGGCTCCGGAAGGGTGGCCGGCAGCCGCAGCGCCAGGCATCACTCAAGAGCTTGGCTGGATTTGGAGTCTGGTGAGTGAGCACAGAAGAGTACAGAGAAGGGGGCAAGATTAGCTCATTGGGTGCTTCCACTTTCTTTCCTTGCAAGCTAGCGTCTTGCTCTCGCATATGGATAGGCTCTTGTTTAAGCAGCATTGTATAATCTGTAATACACAGTCTATGGGCAAGGAGTTCTCTGGGAGATACATAGTATGCATTAACATACAGAAAACTATAAAAATCCTTCTCTTCAAGAAGTCTTTTCAGTTTGGTTTATGCAATATTCCCCAATCTATTTTATCTAGGAATATATCTTTTCATGCTGTACGATTTAGCATTCCCGAAGGAACAATTTTGTAAATCCCAGATCCTCTTAGTGCCCAAATATCAGACAGTAATATTAAAATATAAATATTTAAAAAACTACTTTTTTCTTACTAAGCTGCTCACTAATTATATGTATTTCTGATTTTATTCATGAATAACAAAATAATATCACAAATAATTATGTAGCTATATATGGTTATGCAATTATTATATCTTTATAAACCATTGTATATCTTTTTTTTTTTTCTTTTAGGATTTATACCTTGGCAGATTCCTTAGCTCCTTGCCTCTTTGGGGACAGACTTCCATACATTCACTTCCTTTAAAATGATATGCAATTGATTATATATACTTGCAAAATGTCTCTTTAAATTATAATAAAAGCTAAGTTTCTTTTCCTTCTTAAATTTTAATACAGAAATGTCAACATTATTGACTCAAGGGAGACAGACTTCCCTCCCCGCCTTGTAACTACCTAGACCAGATAATTTGTTTCTGCTCCAGTGAGTCATCCAGGGACCCAGCCTAGTGAAGCAGCAGTGATATCTTCAATGCAGAGTTTCCATATTTGTTCTCATCATCTCATTTCCAGCTGCAATGAAAGAAAGGTGGTGGACCATCTAGGGCAACGATCTTTAAGGAGATAACCCAAAGTTACTTATAGTTCTAATCCTTTCATAACTTTAGTGAGGCATGGTCATACTTAGCATCAAAGTAATATGGAAAACATAATCTGTTGCTGGTACCCATGGGGACTAAGAAGAAGGGGAAAAAATTAAAAAAAAAAAAAATAGGCAGGGACTTGTAATCTTCTACAGTCTGCACTCCAGCCCACTTAAAACAATCTTCAAGGTCCTCTCCAGGCTCACCACAAGTTCCCCTCCACTTATTGTCGCTATCCCAAAGCCATGGGCCTCTGTGTGATGGATAGCCCTTTGCAGCAGGTTCAGAGAGAGCCTGTTACAATAAATCTAAAAAAAAACAACATGCCCCCTCTCCCCATTCCTTCGCAATATACACTTGTGGAGCCAAAACAGAATAACCTAATAAAACCTCCCACTCAGAAATGGACACAATTGCAAACACTTGCACTAGTTTATTCATTTTAGCAGTGACTAAATATAGCCAGACAGGCACTGGAAATTCTCCGGGACAGTGAGGTAAGTAGGTTTGGACATTGGCTCTCTTGCTGGAATAACTGCTTTATCTCTGGTCCTCCGTGTTTCTTAGCCATGCACTTGAAGTTTCTCTCTGGTTGAATTTTCTTTTATTTTAATTGATTTTCTTTATGAAGTAATATTGGTTGATAGCCTTGCCCATGGTATAAGGGAATCAGCCTGCACCGCAGATGCTGTATCTCCTGAAACGGGTGCTGCAGGCTGTGCTTCCTTTGGGGCTTATATAGTATTCCCGGAAGGTTTTCAGCTGTTTCGAGAGCTTGGAAGCTTCTGTAGAAAGTTCTACAACCTAAAATTCCCTCAAATACATAGTAGACTTCCAGTGTATCTGGTAACACCCAGTTCAAATATCCTAATTTAAAGTTATTTTCTGGGCACCTTCTGAAGTCTGTGTGATGTCCCAAAATCCACTTAGCCCACTTCTGTCTCCATCATTTTATTTTTACTTTTTAAATATTTATTTATTTATGCATTCAGAACAGGGGTACAGGCTAGAGGTGCAGGGGCAGTGATTCACCAGAGACAGAGTGGGGAGCAGAACATGCAGATCTATGAAGTACATGCTGAGGGGAGCAGTGGGGAAGACAGGCGAGGTTGGCTGTGGCCTGTAGATCACCTCCAGGGCAAGGACTGAACTCACAGTGAAGTGACTGCGGCTAGCTTGCAGTGCTGTGCCCTAACCCACCAGGGAGGGCCCTGTATCTCTCATTTTAATGGAAACAAACCATGGGTATCTGAAACAAAAGGTCCTAGGGACAGACCAACATCAATCCAACACAATGTTGATTCGTTTAGTTTGGCAGAAAGTCTGGGAGTGCCTTGTGCAAGATCTGGGGACTACAGTCTTTGTGCTTGTTCCTTTTGATAGAGAAGAACTCATACTTTTCAGCACTGTTTACCAACTTTCTAATTCTTGTTCACATTCATCTTGTTGGTGTTATGTGTTATTCAAAGAGTAGTCAAATTACCATGTGATAACTCTATCCAACTACTTGTCACTGTCTCCACACACACATGGCTGGCTCTGTTGTCTCATATGATAGTTTTCCCAAAAGATGTCCATTTCCAGCCTGCAACATCTATTTTTTTTAATTATTATTATTTTTGACCACCCAATAGTCAGCACATAAGTCAATGCTACATAGTCTAGATTTGGTTTATATCAGAACACTACTTCCAGGTACTGATTTTTAATTTAAATTTAGTGGGGGTCAAGTCAAACATTTTATATCACACCTGAGTGGCTCAGAAAAAAATTCATGTTTACTGGAAATCTATAAAAACAATCATATGGGTCGTCCGTGGTGATGCAGGGGTTAAAATTTCAGTGTTATCAAGCTATCACCAGCCATTCCCACCTGAGTTTTATCTCTGGTCAGAGAGCTGACCCACATGACCCAGCAGACCACTCTCCTGTCTCTCCCACTTCTCCCCTCAGAAGTTACTCCAGTAAACCTGCCTGTCCTGCTCCCCATTCCGTCTCTGGTGACTCCTCTCACTCTCCACACAAATCTTAAACAAAATCAGTGTGAATAGGAAATCTCTGCTCTATAAAGCAACCCTGATTCCTGGCTAGGGGGACAGTTGTGCCCACTGATTGGTGTATCATTTTCCATAAAGGAAAGATGAGAGAAAGAAGGAGGATGTTGGGTAGGTATCTAGCAGAGTGGTTATATGTCTAGGAGGAAAGGTTTGGCAGTAAACCCTGTCATCCACCTTAGCTTTACAAGACATGATCAAAAGTAAATGATGTACAGATACAAAAATAAATGATTTAATATAATATTATGTCCTAGAATGATAGGATAGATGTCTAGATGGCCCACTACAAGTCTTACTGAGACATACAGATTAATAAATCTATGTCTGTACACCAGAAAATTAGTCCTTTGATGTCACAAATAGTACCGTGGCATTTCAAAATGAAGTGCTACTTAGCATGAATAGTCCAGGACTCTGTGTTCTTGGGCACTAATAAAAGGTGGAACAGATATAGCTTAATAAATCCCAAAATAAAATCAGTCACTTTATTTGATTTTGAAAGAAATAGTCTCGATTATAATCATAGAACAAAAAGAATAGAAAAATGGGGTATTTTAGTATCACTTTTGAAAACAATGGTCTGGGATTCTTGTCATATAATCTAATAATAGATTGTCATGGTACCTTTTGCTAATATAACTCAAAAAGACTAATTAAAGCAACAAAATTAAAAATGATCTCTTCAGCTGTCTAAGTCCTTCAGATTTTTGGATTTAAGACCAAATGAAAAACCTTGTGAGGATTAACAAATCACATTTTACTGCATCAAAATAAAAACTTAAGCCTACATTTAATTTAACTGATGTTATCTGCATTTCCATGCATGGTGGCTTCCTTTCTTCTATTATCCTTTAAATGATCAGTTCCTCTCACTCTTTTGAGATTCCTTTCACCAAGATAATCTTAAATTATATGGTGCTTCTACTCTCTTGAAGAATCCACTCCAGCTACAATTAGAAAAGCCCTCTTCTCCCAGTTAGTGCCATGGCTTACAAGACTGGTCTTCCTTGTGCTCTAAACCTTAATTTCTAGTCTCCTTTCAGCTTTGCACATATTTTCCTTCATGTAAAGCACTCTCTAGATCTGCCCTCAAAGGTCAGCAAAGCTTCTATTCCCTTAAGTCCTAGATGTACATTTTCATTCTCATCTTCCCCAACCTGCTAGTATTTTTATCATAGTCAATCCAGTAATTATTCATTCATAACTGTTAACACATCATTTTCTCTCTTTTACTCCTACTTTCTGATCACTTATCATCATTACTTACTTTCTGATCTCTTCTCATCATTATCTACTTGCAGATGCTGATATTTCCCATGTATCTAAAAAGTTCATGTCTAGATTCATGGGATGAATAGTTTAGAGAAGACAGACACCATTTGCTGAGGTGAGCAACACTGGAAACATGCCATGGCTTAGGTGACATAACCACATTGTAGGGTCACTGAGTTTGAGGTGCCTTACAAAGATTCATGATGTCATGTTAGCAGATGGATCCAAGACACCTAAGTCCAAGAGATGTGGTCTGAGAAATACATTTGTTGATTATCAAGGACCAGAAAGTAACAGAAGCAATGAGAAAGGACAGGATTGTCTGGGGAGAATGAGCAGCATAAGATTTAGGTGGGGCCTCCCTAGTCGTGCAAGGAGTTGAGTCAGCACTATGACACTATATGCAGCCACTGCAACATGAGTTTAATCCCTGGCCAGGGAGGTGACCCACATGGTGCAGCAGACCTCTCCTGTTTCACCACTGCTCCCCTCAGCAGTATATCTCAGTAGTTCTGTCCTGTGCCCCACTCAGTCTCTCATGAATCCATTCAGCTCTCCACATCTCTGGCCATACCCCAGCTCGTGCATGTATAAGTAAATAAATCTTTTTAAAAGAAGAAAGTAAAATTGCTGTTAAGGAAATGATATAGAAATAACAATATTTTGGAGGGTTCTTTTATTTAGAAGTGAGATGTGAGAGGAACAGAATCTTAATGGACAAGGGTGAGTGGTAAGAATTGAAGAAAGCTCCTTAACCAATGTTATTTCAATAAAATATAATACATTTTTATAAAGAAACCATAGAGAGAAAAGAAAGAAAGAAACTGGGAGGCCTGTGGAGCATTAAAATGGTCCCAGATGTACTGACCTCCCCAATATGTCTTCAACACAAAAATGACCAAAACTAAAGACTGTGAGACAGGGATTCATACACTGTCTGAGCTCTATATTAATGGTTTTTATTATACAGAACATTTCAATTTATTGCAAACTCTGGTGGTCAATTCCATTTGGAAAATGCCAAGTGTAAGGCTAGACTGTGTTCAGGCAGTTGTGGTAGCCTACACTGCAGTGCTCACAGGCCTGTGACCTATGAGAGCGCACCTCCTGAACACCCTAACTTGGCTGGTTTATCAACGTTTGACTGGAAAGCAACTTATCTGGATCCTATTAGCCTAGCCTCAGATAGAAACTTCTTTACTGAACATCGTTTCATACTACAGCCTGGTCTTCTTGTACAGATAAATAGGAATTAGCCTCATAAACACATGCCAGTAAACACTGCATTCTGACGTGAGCAAACAAACATTACCATCTAATATTCTTTTGTTGAAGTGCTACTTTTCTCCTGATGACATTGCACCTTTTGTTTTGTTATCAGACAAATAAAATAGTGTGTTTCTTCCTGCTCTTTTGTTATAGTTCACAGTTCACTGTTAATATGTGTTTGACATGTCATTCTCCTTTTTACATTTTTCTCCATTTTAAGAGTCTTACTTTAAACTTATTTTCATTATAAGTTCTCTCAAATACTTTAAAAGTGTAGAAATATAAATAAACTATACATAAGTGCATTAAAGAGATGTGTATGAAACTTAGCTCTGAGATGGGACTGCCTAGCTGTGTCAAGACTTTGATATGGTGCCATTTTAGGGAGATGGTAAGATTATTTGGATATACAATGTGAAACTCTAGAAATGATAACTGGTCTACTTTCAACCATGCAAGAGCTATTCAACACACAGAATAGATCATAATACACTGGAATGAATTTTCCTGATTTTTAGCAATTCCCAACAGACATGAATGCAATGAATATACAGTCACTCCCCACTGACTTCATAGTCACAGAATTCCATAGAAAATCTTTTATATGCAGAAATAAAATAAAGTGCACTCCATTTGAGTACTCTCAAGTCTGAATGCAGATAAAGATAGAGATCTTGTGAATTAAGACAGGCACAATCCATAGAGATATCTATGTGGGTAGTAGGTCTTTAAACAAAGCATTGAGATAAAAAGTTGTTTGGTTGCTGTTAAAAAAAAAAAGGAGACCTTAGGTTATGTCAATCACCTCTTCAAAGCAGTCTTATGACGTTCATTTCCCTTATATGTATGTACTCAGAGGACTCAGAGAAAGGATACACCGCCTATTCTTTTAAAAATAATTTCAAGGACTTCAGATAGTAAAGAGAGAAAAACTAATTGTATAAAGATAAAACCTCTAGAGGGTTTTTGTTGATATTGCCTTCATGGAAGAGAAGTTTAAGACACAGTGATTATTAAAACAGGAAAACTCATCCACGCTCTCATTAAAGTAGATAACAAAATGATTTTGCTTAGAGCAACAAATGTGAAATCTCTTAATTTTCTTCCTAAACCATGTGACTCTTTAGCAGCTTAGATAAAAGAAACAGTTAGAGCAGATGAGCATCAGATCTCCCGTTAATGCAAAGTAAATTGAATTCTAGAGAATCTTGGTTCTTTCAAGTTGGCTGAGGGTGCCACAGTTCAATACAAAAACCATTATGCTTACTTACCACGCTACAAAGTCCTCCAAATCATTTATAAGGGTTGAGTCTGAACGAATGGCCCCAAGCTTGCCTGCTTCATTGCCAATAAATCCAAGCCCTCCTCAGACATTATTGAATTGTTCTGGCACTCATACACAGCACATAGTTCCTTTTTCCTCTCTTTTCTAATCATAGGGTTGCTTTTACTCGCTAGCTACTTTTCCTTCTCCTTTTCCTGCAGCGCTCCTCATTCTGGCCACCATGTTCACATCTCTAAGGAGTCTGGGAAGTTACCCTACAATCAAGAGGTCTAGTTGGGGAAAAGCCAGTAGGATATCATAATGTCTCCCACAGTGATCCGCCGACTTCTCATTTCACACCTGGAAAACTCCCCACCAGAATGATTTAAGATTTCATTCCACACTGGGTACTGAACTCTGGGACAGACTCTAGCCAGGATCACGGACATGCCTAGAGCACTGTAATTTCCAGTTACCCAAGCAAACCAACGCAAGTGATTGCAAAAGTAATCCAAATAGAGGATAACTCACAGCACATTTAAATTTAGTCCTGGGGGTTGTTATAAATTTCTTCTATCATCAACCATAGTAGCATTATTCTAAAATTGAATTAAGCCTATGCCAAAGTCTTTAAGAGGACACCAAATGGGGTGGAAGTATATCGATTAGAAAACAGCCCAGTTCGGATACAAGCCATCGCAAACTATGAAATGAGCTACAGCTCCATGGTCTAGGTCCACCTGGTACTCATAAAGTACCTGTAGAAGACTGGCAGTTAGGTTTCCCCGAATTCTCCTCCATGGGGTTTTGGGTGAGAGCCAGCTTATGGGATGAACTCACATGAGTTTTAGGATGACTCTGCCAGGAACGGGGTTCGGGGGTGGCTTGGGACATAGGACCTTCAGTGATAAAAATGGGAATGTTGTGAGCAAGTCAGGATGTCACCCTGAATATGGAAAGCAGAAGTGAGGCCAAGATCATTACTCTTGGAAAATGGTGAAGTCAGAGGGATGGTTTCTAGCAGGCTCCAGCTTGTCCTCTCTACCCCCGTGCCCTGATTTCATCTCCTCTGGCCCTTTCTCCTACTGGTCAACAGTGACCACCAGCCCAGCCAGCCCTAACTGGTCAACGGAGCCCACCAGCCCAGACCCAGGGGCTTGATGCAAGCCCACAGGGGTAGTATTCCTTGATTTGCAGGGGCTGCCGCTGAGCTGACTTCATGCCTCCCCACATTCCTCGCTTTTGTGGTTTGACCACAGCTGTAGATTACCACAGGCTCTGATGTGCCCAAAGGCATCAGGTCTTCACATAAACCTAGTTACTGTGTGATTGGCTTGCACCTTTGAGACCTGCACTTCCCAACAACCTCTCCCCCACTTCCAATTAAGCTCTGATTTCTATACCGTCTCTTGAGAAAGCCCCAGGCAGATAGACAGTGAAGCCCCACGTAGTCCAGGGACTTCCCCTCATCCCACACCAGAATGATATAAGGTTTCACTCCACCCTGGGCTCTCACAGGTCATTCCTATAGTATATGCAGCTTGGCTTCCTGACGCAGGGGAAGTGTACCAAATGATTCTGGGGCAGCAACCGGAAGCCCAAGTTATCCTGTCAGGAAGCCCACGTTATTCTGGTGACACACTGGAGGACTGCTCTCCTCAGAGAGTTAGTCTCGTTTGTCCTGCCACTGCTTTCCCCACCCCATGGATTTCATTTTCTGTTATATATTTTTTTTCCATTTTAGCATTTATTGCAATTCTGAAATGTAAATCTATTTGTGCGATTGATAATGTCTGGTCTTCCCTCTGACCCCACTGAAGAATGGAATCATACTTGCTCTGGCCAATGCCATTTACACATTTACACTCCATTCAAAGGCTACACAATTCTACTAGAGACACAACGAAACACGATGAATGAATGAAACTAATAAAGGGATGGTGCTTTGAGGCCTAGGAGTCTCATCAAGAAGCACACACGTGTACATTTGTTAAACATACGAACCACAGTATGCATCCATGGAGGAAGGAAATAAACAGTCTCTGACTCTAAACACTGAGAGCCTTTTTACATTCCATCAGGAATGTAACCCATGGCCAGGTAAATACTTGTCTCCTTTATTTCCCCCAACAAAGAGAATCAATTACAAACTTCTCTGTTAATCCCCTAAGTAAAATGTGAAGTCCATTAAAGCTCAGAAGTTAGTAACCCCCGGATAGAGAGTAATGTTTATACTATTAAATGAATAATGGCTCCACATTGTCTTGAGGAGAATTTTCCTGGGTTGCCATTTGGTTTGTTTGTTAGCTGGTTTTAAATCATTTAATGGGTCAGAAAAATGCTAGGCTGGGCTTGAATACCAATGTTCTAACAGGGCTATGGAGGAGCAGCCGGCTTCACTAAGTGTTAGCACCAGTTTGCTTTCTGGTTATTCACTTTGGGATTTTGCTTTCTAGAAAGTTAGGAATTTGTGGTAGAACTGTCATATTGGCAGGGGATAAGCAGATTTAAGAACTCTATGTTCTGAGTGGGGTTAAGCACACAGTTCTAGCCTGGGAAGTATAGTTCTTGAGGTCAAAAGTTCCTATGGAAAGGCCCTACTACATTTCCAAAGCCAGGGAGGTCACTCATATTTATGACTAGACTTAATAATCACTGTCAGGTTATTAGCCAACCACTGTGTTCTCACTATACCCTGGCATTTCCTTCCTCAGCTGAAGTTCCAGAAAAGTCAGCAGCCCCTCAGTGATGACAGATACTTAAGAATCTCCATCAGCAGGCCAAGTTCAGCAGTCACATGAGCACACTTTCCCAGGACTAGCATCTCATGGGGAAGCAGACATTGATCCCTGAGAGGCCCCCAAATACCATGTTCGTCTTTCAGGCAGGAACATGGAGACCCATGCAAAGAAAGGGACAATGGATTTTTCTTTCAAAATAAGAAAGGTAAAACTTAAAAGCAGGGCCTCTTCTTAGGCCATTCACACGTCCCGAAGGGGCCTGCTGTGACTTTTTTTACACGTGTGACTGAAGCAGCGCCACATGGTGCCATTATATCAGTGTCAGCTGTGTATCTCTGTCAACCAGCCTCTGTATAGACAATGTGAAACCCCTGCTAAATGTGCGATGATATCCTTCACATAGAATTGTCTCTTTTACCTGATTGGCCCACCCCCTTCCCTTCTGCTAACCAGAACCCTAGTTGACTCCAAGTCGCCCGGGGTGGGGGATGGAGGTAATGAACAAACGATGGATTCAGTGGCGACTCGTTTGCTTTTCCCTGGCCCCTGCTTACCTCCACTAGACCAGTGAGCCCCGGTCACACCTGCCTCACATAGTAAAATTCTGGGTGTGGCACCACCTCCACCTCCCTGCTCTGGACAGTGTACCTCACCTCAACCCATCAGATGCTTCAGCCTGGGGTTTGGGACCTTACAGAATCATGAAATGCAAGGACAGTTGAGCAATAGTCAGTACAAGAGCAGGGTGAGTCCTCAGGATTGTGAGGAGGGATTTAAGGTCCAGGCAGCGTCCTGAGTAGACAATTCCAAGACATGCCGTGTTTTTTCCTGGGATCTGATCCTGTCTGTCCTTCCAAATGCTTCACCATTCATAGTTCCTGCTCTTCTTCCAAATCTGGTTCTCCAGCCTTCATCACATTCAGAGATAATAAATTCCACTTCTGAGCAGATTTGTGACTTCACAGTCTGGCACTTATGGAGAGGCAGAAAATTCCTGTAGAAGAGATAAATGGAGTCGCATGTTGGCTTCACTGCTTGATGGCTATGTGGCCCTGGGCAAGTCGTCTCCTTAGCTGGAACTCAGCTTCCTTATTCTATCATAAAAGCACCAGGAATAGATGACTGCTGTCACTGCCACAGTGTCATCATCATCTTTTGTTTAGCACATTGTTATAGATGCCTGAGATGATGTTGCTGAAGTTCTTAATACCTCCGATGAATTAATTCAATTTAACAAATTTATTGAACACACATTTTGTGTCAGGCAGCATGTTAAATGCTGGAAATACAACAGTGAATATATCAGTCATGGTTTCTGTCCTCCTGGGGTTTTTGAGGGAGGCACAGCAACTGCCAGCCAGTTACCATGGCTCAGGGGCCGCCTTGTGCCCTGCGGGGTACAGGGTGTGCTCAGAGCACATGTCAGGGGGGGGCAGGGAGATGGGCCAGAAATTGTGACTTCTGAGCGTTTCTGGCAAGAAACAGTGGACGAGACAGCTAGGACAGGGAGACACCCTGTTCTAAGCCTAAGAGACAGCAAAGGCCAGGGTGGCCTGGGAGGTCAGTTACTGGGTTGAAGAGACGATGCTGACGATATGAAGGAGGAGAGGAGAGGCTAGATCAGACCATGCAGCCCATACCACATGGTGCTTTCACATGTAGGAGAATGTTTCAGATTCAAAGACCTTAAGGAAATGTTGACTTCTCTCTCCCTCCTCCTTCCTATTCTTGCCCCTTTCCTGTTTTCCTTCACAGGGGCAAGAACTCTTTTTAAGAATGATTTGCAGCAACAAAGCTTAAGTGAAAACATCTTTCAAAGTGAACCAGAAAACCAAATTAAATTAAATCCCCTGTTTCTTGAGTCTCTGTCTCTCCCTGAAGTTTCTCTAGGACTTCACATTGAATCTGTTCCTTAGGGACACATGCTGGCCACCGTGCAAAGTTTAGAAGATTAGAACGAATAGCTTTCTGCTCGTCTAGCACCCCAGTAGCTGATTTGACACAGATTTTTGAAAATGTCTCCTGGATGACAAAGGCCTGGACAGAAAAGGAGACCCAAGATTTTACTGGCTTCCGGAAGCAGCTTGCCCCAGAGTGATACTCGTAACAAACATCTTCTAACCTTTTCATCCTAATTAAACTAGAGAACTAAAGACAGTTTCAGCAAGATTAATTTTTCCACCCCCCGCCCCACTGTGTTCTGTGGAAGGGCAAAATCTGTGAGCTTATGACCTTTATTCTCTCTCCTTTTGTAAAGATTTATTTATTTATGCATACAGAACTAGGGTACTGGCCAGAGGCTCAGGGGCAGTGAGAGGAAAGGGGAGCAGTGGGTCGGTCAGGAGAGGTCTGCTGCACCATGTGGGTCACCTCCCTGGCCAGGGATTGAACTCGTGCTGCAGTGGCTGCAGATAGTGTCATAGTGCTGCCTTCAACCTGCTGCACCATCAGGGAGGGCCCCATAACCTTAATTCTCTTAACCAATCCCCACATTCTTAGGTTTCCTCATTGCACAATTGTTTCTTTGACTAAGAAAAGAGTTTACCCGTGTATTTGGGGACACCAATTTGGGTTAAGGCCTTCTCTTGCCCAGGGCTACAGCACAGCCACCTCCTTTTCTCGGGACTCTGTCTTAACAGCAACGTGCTGGCATGTTTGACATTCACATCATGCCGTGGGCTCCCACTGAGCCTACCAGCCACAACATTGCTACAGCTTTCCCCATGTGCTATAATTGAGCCACTTCTCTCCCATCTCATGTACAGTTTGACTTTTGAACTCGAGTGCAGGACCCTCCATTTATCCTGATTAAATTCCATCTTGTTAGATTCAGGCTATTGTTCCAGCCTGTCGACATCATTTTAGATCTGGGCCCTGTCAGCTGTCTCCCTCTTTGCTTTATGTCATCTGCAGATCTGATCAGCATGCTCTCCATGTTTTCATCGATGTCATCGAAGCGAAGGTTGGGGAGCACAGAGGCAAGGACATGGCCCTCCTGGTCACTGGAGGTGGCTCTCTGGGCTACTGGTGATCAATCAATCAGCATTCATTGAGAACTGTCTTCCATCCAAGTTCCAGTTCGCTGAGCTCCATTATCATCCAGCCCACATTTTCCCAGCAAGTCCACGGCAGTATCAGAGGATACTTCGTCAACGTCTTACTGATATCCAGATACGCTATACCAGACACCGTTTATCTAGTGGAAGAGAGAGACTGGATGCAGAAAAATCTACAAGCACTGCAAACACTGATAAATCCAGTTTATGTGGAGTGGCTTTTCCAGAGACATCGAATTCTCATTCTGCTACCACATGAGCCCCCAAGATTCAGGCGTGTTTGTCTGTTTTGCTCATGGCCATTACTTTTTAGAGCAGTGGTTAACAATAGAAGACACTCAAATATTTATTAGATGACTTAATAAGCTTAGTTTGGGGTTGTTTACCTAACCAGTTCATAAAGCATCACGTCTATGGATTTCTAAATGGAAGAACAGTAAGATAGGATACTGGATTCACTCCCTGTCAGCTTATGGTTGGCACATGAGGGCCCTCAGGACCAATTAGGTCCACTACCCGGTTTTAAAACAAAGATTTATCAGCACACAAACATTTTTGTTTGTTAACATATCATCTACGACTAGCCCATACTATTGTGGCAGATGTTAGTCTACAAAGTCAAATCTATTTGCTAGCTGGGTTGTATAGAAAGAGCCTGCTGACCTTTGACCCAGTGAATTAAGTCCACTCTTGATATCGAAGACCCTTTGTAATGGAGCTTACTATTAATTTTCTCACAGATCAAAAATAAATCTCTGGAAAATACCCCCTAAAGTAACACCCCTATTATTTTGTGCCTTTTCCTTAGGATAAACCTGTCCTACTGTCTAGGTCTTTTTAAAATAGTACAGCTACATAAGACCTAGGTACAAAATAAACACAATTATGTAGCGAACCTTTGTTGAATGTGAATTAAAAGCTGAGCATGCCTTTAGATGACAATTATTTTCACAATAGTAACAAGGTAGATAATATAAGGACCTTCTTTTCTAGTGACAAAACTGACAAATTAAACAACTTACCTAATGATTCATAGAGAACAGAGGTTATTGACTGAAATTTGAGTTAAGGTTTGTCAGAATTTATGATTTTGTTTGCTTTTGTTCATTGTGTTCGGAACAAAACCAGTTCGGAAATAAACCAGTTCACGAAGACAATTCTAACCATATAGAAATTTTGACTGGGGACTTAAAAAATATAATCATTGATTTGTAAAACCTTCTTATGAAGCCTAAGTCATCCAAAGTCCATTTTGTTTTGAAAAATCACTAATTGGCATGATTTAAAATAATAAAATCAATATAGAGGCCGTGCAGTTAAAAATCTGGGATAACCATAGTAGCGCGATTGTACTATCTTGAACTATCCTAAGTGTAAGTTCATTCATATCAGCCCTAAATCATACTGTGCTCTTCACTCAGGCAGCTCCCATCCCATCTGCCGATGCACAGATGGGCCGGTCTGTGCTCACGAGTGTTCTTTCTGTGTTGTATGTAACAGCAACAATGAGGAACCGGTATGTCCAATCGGAGCCTAGCATGTGACCTGTTCTTTCTCACAGTAACCCTGGGCATCAGGTAAGCAACTAGCATTATCTAATCATAGTTTCTATTTATGTCCCTCCACATCAAATCACTTCTCTAGCCCAGGCTGGCTCTTTCTCTCCACTAATAACTGGATTTGAGCTTTCCCTTAAGATCATATTTCATCAGCTGCTGGCGCATCTCTTCTGCTGCTAATGCCACGCTGATCTGCTTTGGCAAGCTTCCAGACCTTCTTTTATCACCTTAGGGGCTACATCCTAGCCAAGCTTTTCTCTCTACCCCTGACCTTTCCATATGCCCCTCTCCCCCACAAGCTCTAGCATCAACCCCCTGGCCAGATTTAATTTCTTATCCATGTCTATTCAAGCAGACACGGAAACGAAAATAGTATTTCCCTGGAAAGAGCTTTATTTCCCTTGGCCAAACTTAGCACAGCTTTCACCATCAGGAAGCATCTTCCAGGGTTAGGCTGAATCCCTTGAGTGGACCTACAGAAACAGCGAGACAGATGTAGAAAAAAGGAAGAAGAGCCTTATGTGAAAGCACATTTAAGATCTTCTGGGTATTATGCTAAATAAACACCACAGGGTAATGCGGTATTTATGGAAGGATAAGACCCAACCTTAAAGATGATGGAGCATCAGTGAAATTTAATTACTTGCTTAGGTCTCTGCTGTGCTAGAAGTGCCACATGACAACATAGGTGGCCTGATTTTTACAGTTCTGCTTCTCTCTCCCCATGAGGGTGCTGCTAGAAATGGCTTGTGGATGACAGTGAGCGCACATCACACATGGTGCCCACCCTTTCCACACCATTATCACTCAGCAAAATGTATTCTGTGTCAAATCCATGTGCTCATCTCTGTGCTCCAGGGAGGACTGACCAGGAGCTCCACTGTTAAGGATGATGATGTCAGGGCAGAGCCATGCAGGTTCCTAAGTGTCTCAGGAAACAAGATTGAGAGTCTAAAAGGAGTCTAGTAAGATCTGATCTTCCCTTCTCCTGTGTTGGCTGCATTGTGTAGAGGGCACTACACAGGATGGGTAAGGCTGGCAGAATTCTCTCTCTCTCCCTAACAGGAAAACTCCAGACAGAATTTTTAGGGTCTCAGAACTCCTGGAGGTTTTTTATTGGCTTTTGGTCTCCTTGGGTGAATGTCTGGGTATGCACACTCTTCTGATGGGGTCTCTGCCAGCCGACTTGATGAGGGGTCCACAGGAAAGTTGGCCATGATACTAACACCTGTATGGAGGCTGCTTGAACCATCCAGAACTAATAAACACAGGCGTGCATTCCATACTGCATGCACCCTGAACAGCTCCATGGGACACAGACTGGTGCTACTTGAGTGGATTTACAATGAACGTGGTATTCTCTCTGCTTCTTCCAAACACAGGGCAGCCATGTGATGTGTGGGTGGTTGCTAAGGTATAGTCTTTAGAGGTCTTTCCCAAAGGAAAAGTATTACCTTTCATTCTACAAATAGGTCAGGATATTGATCTCTTCTAAGGGTGAAGGAATATCTAGACAGTGTGATATTTCTTTGAAAATTGAAGTTTATGGAGTTAGGAAGCCAAGATTTGTGCACAGAACCAGTAAATTCACCATTCTGAACTATAGCCCCACCACCACCAAAAAAAAAAAAAAAAAAAAAAAGAAATCCAAAAGACATGGTGTAGGTAGATAACTGAGCACTGCATCATTCATATTACTCCGCTGGATGCTTCTTCCTATAACCCTTCATCCCTAGAATTGCCATCCTGACAACCCCTGAAAACCACCGCCATGCTTCTAGTGACTAACAACCCTCAGAATAGTCTGTTCTTGTTCTTCTCAGAACAAGAACAGGCCTTATCTCAGACCAACTAGTCACTGTGCATTGCTAATCTCCCTACATATTTTTTGTGCATTTTATTCCTCATCCAAGATCCTGCCTTGGAAGACCAGACACTTGCTGTTTTCTTCTCGTTGATGGCTAGTACTCTCTATCTAGTCTCATTGTCTCTATTCTCTGTACTCAAGTCCCAAACACCCCACCACTTCCAATCCACATCATATAGAAAAACAGTGACTCTTCTGCAAATGTGATCATAGCATACTTCAACTAAAAATGCTTCAATATCATTGGATAGGTAGAAAAGGAAGCCCAAATAGTTATGTAGCTCTATTTCCCCCTGAGCATATAGCTAACTAATATAATTTGGACAGTTTAAAGGAGATTATAAATTGAATTTTTTAAAACATTTCATGGACAAATGGATACATTTTTTAATAGTGATAATTGGCTTTGTGATAATTGTAGGTTCACATGCATTTCTTAGAAATACAACAGAGAGATATATTGAGTTCTTTACATGGTCCCTTCAAGGTAACACCATAGAGAACTACCGTGCACCATCACAGCCAAGATGCTGACAGACAAGATGCAAAATGCCCTGTCACCATGCGGATCCCATTCACTGCCTTTTATAATGATAAAACTTTTGTGCTTGACCTCTGGCAACTATTAATTCTCATAATGTATTAAGATAAGAATATTATATAAATAAAATCATACACCATGCAACCTTTTGGAATTTGTGTTTTTCACAAAGCCCAATACCCTGGCGATTCATCTAAGGTGTTTTGTGCATCAGCAATTTGATTCTTTTTATAGTTGAGAAATGAGGCACCACGCTTTGGTTAATCATCCATCTATTGAGGCTATCAAGGTCATTTCCACTTTAACCCTAATAAATAAAATTGTAGGCAAATCATGGTAGAACTGTGAATATAAGTTCTGTATGGTAGTAACATCTCTAGTTTGATAAGAAATTGTCAAACTGATGGCCCATTGTACTATTTCATTGAGAATTTACAAATGTGAATGAATAGTTTCTCTCCATCCTTGCTCACATTTGGAGTTACTGTTTCTCTAATAGGTCTGTAATGGTATCATGCCTTTGCTATTTTATATCCTCCTTGATAAAATGTCTGTTTCTGTCTTCCCCCACTTTATACTTGGATTATTGCCTTTTACTAATAAGGCTTGAGTTATTTATATATCCTAAGTACATATTCTTTATTGGGTATGTGGTTTGTAAATATATTCTAACAGACTGTAAATGGTCTTTACACAGCAAACTTTGCTTGGATAAGTTCTAATTTATTAACTTTCCCTTTATGAACTGTGCTTTTACTGCCACAGGTATGAGTGCATGGCCCACCCTTATATTCTAACAATTTCTTCCTCCTTTCTGTAAGTTTTATAGCCTTACACTTAGTGACACAAGCTATGCAACGTCCATCGTCTGACAGATTCCGGGTGGATCGGGGTAAGCTCTGAAAAATCAGACTGTCCACAGCTAACTTATGTTATGACCTCCCTTTTTTGTATAAACATAATATCAAAATATTCTGAGCAACATTCAGTTTACAACTGGATTTTCTGAGCCACATAGGCGGCTGCCTGGTTCAGGGGAGCTGCCCCAGGAGAAGAAATTCCTCTGTCTCCTGAGACAAAAGGCAAGCCCCAGGAGAAATAAGACCCCAGGACATAAAAAAAACTCCTGGGAAGCCTCCTTGGTTTCTTTGAATAAAAAATAAACTTCAGATAAGACGCCCAGGGCATAAGGACTCATGGACAAATTTTAACCTTGACTACACAGGTGTTGTTTGATACACAACTGTACAACTTTCTCTTAATTTACTCCCTTTTAAAGCAAGCACAAACTACTCTCTGTTAGCCTCAAATTACCCATTAGCTTTTACTTAGACAATCACTGGTAACACTGCTAACACAATTTATTACTATCCCAAGACCCCTAACAACCTTTTGCTAACAAACTCACCCATTTCCAGACTCCTCCTCCTTTGATGATAACTAGACAGCTGTATACATGATAACTGTCACAAAAACATATAATTTAGCATACCATAAATTGTAAACAGAAGAATGCTTTTTTTCTTTTTGTCCTTGAGAATGTTTTATGGAGATATCTCATTAACTTACCCTATGCATTATTACAATTAACTACTTGCTACATAGTATAAATAAAGACCTGCTGAAGGAAAAGCAGGAAGACTTGCACCCTATCCTGACTCCCATGTCTTCCTCACACCCGCTCCTGTCTCCCCTTTTGGAATATCTGCTCGCCGACACCTTCCCATCTTAAGGTCCTGCCTGTACTGCCTCGAGACACCTCAAAAGTTGGAGCTAGTCTCCGACAACTTAGGGTCATGTTCTATCTTAAGTTCTTGTTCACAAAGTATAAGATTTAGATGAAGGGCCTTTGATTATGTTTCTATACCCCCTGCCTATGGATATCGAATAGTTCTAGAGCCATTTACTAAGACTTAACTGGTACTTTTAAAGGGTGGTCTCTCCACTTGGTCTTCTGATTTGTCCCTTACCATTAAAGCTCTCTCTTGTCTGGTTCCTACATGCCTTGCCCCTCACTTTTCACCCAGACCTACAGACGCTTGTCGTTTTTTACCAAGGTCACAGGCTCTGGGGTCTGCCACCTGCTCCAGGAGAAAATAATAATACATCCAAGGGGCAGGACAATGAATTGTGGAGAAAAGACCCTCAAAAGTTTCAACCAGAACTACCCTGTGGACTGGCACAATTGTCTTGCATTCCCATCAACTATCTTGCATTCAATGACCCTGATCTTAAAAATCTAAAGAAATATCAGCCTTACATAGATGTGACAAGTCACTTACAGAAACAGGATTTTTAATCTGAAGTGTCTGGATTTCCTTGGACTTGGTTCCCAATTTCACAGCACATCAGACTGTGACCTGGCTCCTTGCTCACTACATCAATTTAAGGGCACCATATTGAAAGAATTTGTCATGCTCAGGTATGTGGCTCATGTGATAGACAAATACTTATTTATGTGCTAATGGCAGAGATGACAGAAAACCACAGGGACCCCCCCTGGCCTTCCCATTTCCTAAGGTGGTCTCTATGTCACAGCTGTGCTCACTCTCAGAATATGGACCTCTGAGAGCTCAAGTCATCAAGCCCACGTATTCTTGAGGCAACACGGCCACACCACTGTGTCACGGGCCCTTATTTCCCTGACAGAGTCTTGAGGGAGATAGTTTCTGCTGAGACACCAGCTAGACACAGTGGGGTTATTTAGACAACTCCCTGGGAACTCTTTGGTCCACAGCATGATTCACTCCCTTGGGAGGTAAAAATCTGGCCTCTGAGGCCCACCTCAATCAGTCTATGATCATTTCACTAACCCCTGGATGTGACAGAGCCTGGAGCTCAAGGGCTCTTAACCATGGGTCCATTTTAATGGGCCTGGTGTCTCTGTCCCTGTCCTCCCTTATTCAATGTCACTGTCATCAATGAATTTGATCCCATTTTGCCAGAGGCACTTTAAGCAAATTGGACATTTTTTTTTTAATAATAAAAAGCTGACACATGAAATGTTTAAAAATAGGATGGTGCTGATTCTGAGAATAAATCTGGAGCGCCTGTGTGAAGAGTGCAATGGTGTCTGCCGGCTTTTCTAATGTTCTCCTGTGACCTGAAGCATCCTATGTCCGTGAGGTGGGTGGTGCCCTTTGTTATTTTCAAGCTATTCAGACACTGTATGCATTTCCATGGAAGATTGTGTGGTGGCACACAATGAGAGGAAGAGGAAGGTACTTAGAGGAGGTGGCTCCCACCGTGAACTTGTCAGCCTTCAGAGACTCACACCTTTTCAGTACTCGCTTCTCCCATCACAGCCACACACAAAGATTTCTCACTTCTTCACATCCTGCATACGTCAGCGCTCATAGCAATTACTTGACATGTGGTACAAAGCTCTCTCTGGAAACCTCTTGTATAATATTTGTATAGCATGAGTGAAATCTTGTACTGTTATTTAGAATTCCTGGCAGGAATTCAATTTTTTATCCACCTCCATGCTAAATTTCTCCATCAGGAAAGGGCATTTTTACTCCTTTGCAATTTATGCTATCCATCCAAGATATAAAGTTTCATCTGATTTGACTCTCTGGTTAATGTTCAGTTTGTTTACTTAGTTTTCTTTGTATCTTACCGCTGGAAGTTAAAGAGCTTTGTTCACCAGCTGACTAGAAGCTTCCAGCACAAATGAAGTTCAGTGCCTAAGTGAGGGTCCTTCACCAAACATCACTTGATTACACTTGATTACGTTCTTTCAAAATTATATGACATATTTAGATTTGGACTTTGAACAGTGACCTCCACAGAATTTACTCACACATCAAGTCTCAACAATGAACACCCAAATCTTAAATAATGCTATACTTATGTAAGTTATATTATTTCAAAGGAAAAAACAAACAAACAAAAAAACTGAAGTGGATTTTTTGTGAACAACAAAAACTGGCCATCTTCATTACCCTTCAATGCACCTTTTAGCAGTTAGTATGTGATCTTCCAAATTCACAATAACTTTATTTGCAATGCTGTATCATAATAATATCTGTAAAGGTGCTAAAAGCAAGCACGAGGGGCCCAAATTTACATATAAAACAATGCAGTATAAAATGCCAATAAAAATTATTGAGCTGAGGTATGCCGCATAAAAGTCTCCTGCAAAATAAAGAGAAGTTGTCATTCATTTAAGCTCAATAAAAATGAGGTGACCACTTACTGTTCTCCTTGTCAAAAGGTTCTCTTGACACAACATGATGTCTCCCAACTTGCAAAGCACTAAAATTTCAAGACAAAGATGGGTCTTAGAATCAAGATATTGTTGTATAATATTTACTATTCTGAGTCTTCAGAGATGCTTCAGACACGGGTGTGAAAAAACACAACACCAATTAATTCTGGTAGAAAATAAATTGCAGGAGTTCCCTGACAGTTGCTCTGGCTAGCAGTCAGAGCATCCTTATTTACACAGAAAATATTTGGATCCAGATAGTATTTAAATGGAAAACACCCAAATAAAATACCTGCAATAACTAAGCCATAAATTTTTTTCCTTTATACTAGGGCTATTTCTGTTTTTTATATGACTGCTAAATTTTCCCATGTTGGAGAGAAATTATATGAAATAATGAAGCAGTAGAACAAGCATTGACTTTGGATACAAGAGTTTAAAGAATTCAACGAGCGAGGGAACTACACCTTTTGGAGAAACCAAATACTGTAATAAATGAACAACATATAAGAAAATAAATGATTAAAAAGAAAACCCTTCCCCCCAAAAATAAATACATAGCAATATACCTGTGAATATATTCTTGTACCACTTTCAGCTGGTAGATGTTTTTAAATTATAAGTGCATATAATTTTAAAAAGTGAAACAAAAATGTGTGATTGAGAATCACACTTCTTACAAGCTCTGGGCTTTTGTTTATTTCTGTGGCTTCTGCTTCCTCAAGTATGAACTACAGATTGTTTTGAAAACACCTTTAGAACATTTTTATCTGGAAGGAGCATGGTGAATTTGTAAAAGATTAGGTGTAGAACACGGCTCTCATTGTAATAGGTAATTGATAAACGATAGTTGCTATATCTATCCCTCCTTCCAGTCTTTGATTTTCCCTTGAGCTAGTGTAAGAATCCTAATTTAAGATTGCGGCACCATAGCCAACGGTCTTTAGGTCAGAAACAACACAGTGTAGAATGCATTTTTCACTGCCCAGGTGATCTAATTAAACCTTTCGTCACTGGGCATGAACCAAGCCTCAGTCACACACCGCACTGCGCATGCTGCTCCCGGGGCTGCATTCCTCAGCTCTCCCACAGGCCTCTGGGTGACCCCACAGATGAGGCAGGTGAGCAATCCCTGGAGGAGAAGAAAGTGCAGCGCAGACAACTGATAACCTTGCCTCTCCCTACTCTGCGCCACTCCTGTCAACAGGCCTTTCCTTCCCTATGCAGGGAAAGCCTAGGACCGAAATTATAAATTAGGGCTAGCGTGCAAAGGCGCACTTACAAATGCACTCCTGCATCTGAGTGACCCTCTCCTTCTTTCTCCTGTTCTGTGAAAGGTGCACCCTACTCCTGTCTAAAATCATTGCCCCCACCTGTGTTTTGATTCTTCTAGCATCCAGCTCCCTGTTCATATTGTCCATTTGATTTTACATAGTGGCTAGTTTCTATATTAGTGCCTTTACCATATTGATTGTAATCATTTGTGTGTGTGTGTGTGTGTGTGTGTTTTTCTTTTTAGAGATTTGTTTATGCACACAGAACTGGGGTACAGGACGGAGGTGCAGGACAGTGAGAGGATCCACTTGAGACAGAGTGGGGAGCAGAATAGACAGACTGATGAAGCATACTGCTGAGGGGAGCAGCGGGTCAGACAGAAGAGATCTGCTGCGCCATGTGAATCAGCTTCCTGGTTGGGGATAGTGCTGCACTTTAACCGGTTGTGCCACCAGGGAGGGTCCCAATCGTAATCATTTTAAGTGTGTGTCTGATAAATCCCACATCTCTGGCGTACGTAAGTCTGGTTCTGAAAATTATTTGTCTCTCAGACAGTATGTCATTTTGTATCCTGACTGGATTTCTTGGGTTGAAATAGGGTTGAGAGCCTGACTGGTGACGGGACCAGGTACTAAAGTCTGTGGGGATGATGTTTACCTGGTTCAAGCTGGGTGATGTGTAACACTCATTCTAGTCAGAACCAACAGCGGCCCCAGCTCCTCATTCTAGTCAGAACCAACAGCGGCCCCAGCTCCTCATGGGGTTATTCCTCCCCCTCCAGTGTATTCTTCCCCCTCAGAGGGAACCTGTGACCTGCATATACCCCATTGTCAGTATTACTGGAATTCTGTGTAGTGTGTGATGGTGAGGTGTGGGGGGGAGAGGAAGGTGCTTTTCTCTGAACTTCTCCTTTAGCTTCTATCTTTTTTTTTTTCTTTTTAAGATTTATTTATTTATGCTTACAGAACTGGGGTACAGACCAGAGGTACAGGGGCAGTGAGAGGCTTCACCAGAGACAGGGTGGGGAGAAGAACAGGCAGATTGACAAAATACACTGTTAAGGGGAGCAGTGGGTGGGTCAGGAGAGGTCTGCCGCGCCACGGCCAGCTTGCAGTGCCACGTCCTAACTCGTTGGGCCACAGGGAGGGCCTAGGTTTTGTCTTTAGGGAGATTTGTGTTCCGTGATCCAGACTGAAGAGGCTGCCCTCTTCCAGGGGTGCCCCCCACTGCCCCTTAGTCTCCCAGCTATCTCATTCTTACTCATATTCCTTGAAACTCCCACCCCATGTAGGCCAGGCTTTTATTTCTCTCAGAAGCGGCAGGAAGACTAAACAGGGAGCAGCTGGACAGAGGTCCCTTCCCAGAGCACAAGTAAGATTTCACCACTGTGCCCTAAGGAAGTCCACCCTGGAGACTGGACCTGTGCTTGGGAGGAAGGTCCTGAGGGGTTTTATTCCAGTGACTCTCCCTTCCCCATCCCTTTCCTGACAAGCCATGATGTGAGGCACTGCCTCAGATGCTCCTGGGAGACACTGATGGCGTTCCTGAAGGAAAACCCTGGGAAGTGAGTCTGTGTGGGTGTGTTGGGGTGTGTGTGTGTGGGGGGGGCATTGAGGGGTCGTTTGGTACCTTATGACTGATGATTGCTGCTGTCTCAAATGTCTCACTGCCATGCCAGTCAGCCGCTAGCCATTTGTTAAAACTATCCTTTAAATTTTCCTACCTGGTGATACTCACAGCTGCTTCTGCTTCAGGTCAGAAGATCTCAATCAAAGTGTCTTGCCAGATTTCAGGTGTGACCTCACTTCTTTGATTGGTCCAACAAAGTCATTTGTTTTCATCTTGGACAGCTTTGCCTGGCTGTAAGCACAGGAGTAACGATGTGTAAGCTCTTAACGCAAGTCAAAGCAGGTATGTTTTGAATCTTGTCCACCATCTTGCTTTCTCAGGAACCTCACTTCAGACCACTAATTTGCAACTTTCACAGTGCCCTGAAACCACCTGGGGGCTTTCAAAATGATGGCTGCCTGGGCTCCACCCATGCTGGTCTGGCTTTGTTAGCCTGAGGCTGAAAACAAAAGCCCTAAAGACCTTACATTTTCCAGATTAGACAGTTTAAAAAACAAACAAACAAACATCTAAATATGTTCACATCAGCCATTTCCTTAAAAACAATCCAGTGACTATCCATCCTGATTTATTTCATCTTTGTGTGGTCTCAAAATTCTGTAGAGTTCTGGCCCCTGCCTAACAACACCCCTCCTCACATCAGCTTCCCCATTCTGGCTCTCTTACCATATTTCAAGTGCTCTGTGCTTTCTCTCATTACTTTCATTCATTCCACAGATATATTGAACATCTACAGAGGAATCAGCATTAAATAGACTACATACTTAAAAGATGTGGCACCAGGAGTTTACATTTTTTGTGGTTGGGAAGACATACACAAAGCAAACAATGTGGTATCTCAAGACTAGAAATACTTTTTTTATTGTTAAGTTTGAGCACAATGCTGCATAGCTGTTTTTCAAATGTATTCATCATCTATAACTGCAACATTGAACCCGTGGATAGTAACTCATTTCTGCTTCCTCCCGACCCTGGCAACCACCATTCTCCTCTCTGTTTCTATGAGTTTGACTATTTTAGATCCCTCATATAAGTGGAATCAAACTGCATTTGTCCTGTGACTGGTTTATCCAACTGAGCAAAGTGTCTTCCGGATTCATTCACATTGTCTCATGTTGCGACACTTTTTCCTTTTTAAGGCTGAATAATGTCCCATTGTATGTATGTATAGATCCCATTGTTTAATTCACCTATGAATAAGCATTAATAGTATTTCCCCTTCTTGTTTATTGTGAATCATGCTGTGATAAACATAGGGGTTGGGAAATTTCTCTGAGATCTTGATTTTGCTCACTTTGGACAGATAGCCAGGTGTATGATATGGTGTTTCTACCCTAGATTTTTTTTTTAAAGATGTATTTATTTATTCATATAGAACTGGGGTACAGGCTAGAGATACAGAGGGTGAAAGGATTCACCAGAGACAGTGTGGGGAGCAGAACAGGCAGCTGCTGAGGGGAGCAGCAGGCTGGTCAGGAGAGGTCCGCTGGGCCACGTGGATCTCCCCGGGGGCAGCAGGAATGGAACTCATGCTGAAGTGGCTTAAGGTTCCCAGCGCTGTGCTTTAACCCGCTGTGCCACCGGGAGGGCCTGCCTTAGATTTTTAAATGAATGTCCATACTCTTCTCATAGTAGATATATCAACTTACATCCCCTCCAACAGTGAGTAATGGTTTCAACTTCTCCACATTCTCACCCCCTCTTGCTATCTTTTGTTGTTTTAATGATAGCCTTTCTACTAGTAGTGAGGTGTTTTCTCAGAGAAATTTGTATTTCCCTGATATGTAGTGATGCTGAGTATCTTTTCATGTACCTCCTTGGCCATTTGCTGTCTACATTGGAGATCAATGTCTATTCAAGTCCTTTACTCATCTGTCAGTCAGGGCCTTTGTATTTTTTACTATTGAGTTGTAGGATTTTCTTTATTTTTGAATATCATTCCTTGGTTACATGGTTTGCAAACTTTTTTTTTTAGTCTGTAGGTTGCCTTTTTAGTTTGATTGTTTTTTCTTCTGAGTAGAACCTTTTTAGCTGGTTTAGTTCTAGTTGTGTATTTTTGCTTTTGTTGCTTGTGTTTTTGCTGTCATACCCTAAAACTCATTGCCAAACCCAATGTCATAAAGCTATGTAAATCGGGGTAAGGGAATACAGCCTGGTGAAGGTGGTAATGCTATTTTAAGTAGGAAGAACAGAGAAGAATTCTCCAATTGGCTGACATTTAGCAAAAATCTAAGTGATGGAGGAAGCAAAACAGGCAGATTTTAAGAAATAATTGTTCAAATCAGAGATAGCAACAGATGCATCATCCCAGCAAGGAGATCAGGGAGGCTGAACCACAGGGATATGGCAGCAGAAGTAGCATGTGCAATCACAGAAAACACCTTAGGAAGGGGAACCACAAGGCACTTGTAGACAATGGTAAGGATTTTAGATGTCATTCAAGGTTAGCTGAAGATACCAGACACTGGATCATTTTGAGCAAAGCAGTGACATATTCTAAGTTAGGTCTCAAAAATCCTGTGCTGGCTACTGTGTGAATAATAGGCAACAGATTATAAGACAGCAAGGTAGGAAGAAAAAAAATCTTGAGTTAAATAGCCATAGTAAT
>NW_004567121.1:29845874-29850518 GCF_000260355.1 Condylura cristata | reverse complement strand
TTATTGAGTAGAAAATATTTTTTCTAGGAGAAAGGCAAGAAATAACCTCTTGAGTATAAAAACCAAGAGTTTAAATTTGTACAGACTATTTTGACATGCTGAACAAACCACTAAATGACAATTTGAACAGGGTTGTGAGATTTATGGTTCTGGAATTCAGGGCAGAGATCTAGTTAGAGATAAAGGAAATGTTATATAGCGTTTAATCATGACACTAGCAGAGGTCAACTTGGGGGTGACTTTAAAGAACCAAAGTACCACTAGGTCTAAATCATCCCTAGTGTTGTGATAAGAATATGAGCTTGGTGAAGAAAAGGACATTAAGAGGCAGTGACCAGTGAAAGAGATTAAAGTGTGTATGCCCTGACACTAAGTGAAGAAAGGCAAGAGGGAGAAAAGTAATATCAAGGCCAAATGTTGTATTTAGATAAAATAATAAAAGAACTAAAGTGACCATTGAATTGGCCAAAGTGGAAGATAATGAGAACAGTATTAATGTTCTCAATGAAGAGTACTAATTCAAAGCAGTGGACAACAGCCTTACTGGAGAAGATTTAAAAGAAATGAAGGAATGTGTATCAGTTGATGGTGAAGTTGTGTGTACTGGGCTAATCTCCCTTCACAGGTAATAATTATAAACTTGAATAAAATATGTAAGTACAAAAAAATATAGAGACAAAAAAGTACCTGCCAAAAATCAGACAGAAACTAGAAAAGGATTTGTCACTTCTATGAGGACTACTCTGAGGAAGAGTCTCATTTCATCTGAAGATTTTCATTTCATCTCAAGTAGCTCAGAGAGTGCAGACCAGGTCTGCAAGAACTCAGGCACGAAGTCTGAGTGTTAGTAACGTGAAGTTTGAGAATGGAAGATAGGACTTCCAAAGTTCTTCAGTAGTGAGGAGAAAGTAAGGAGTCAGGGAAAAAATAAAAATGGAGCCCCAACACCTGTATTTAAACTACCAAATCTTTGGCTAAATCCCAACTGTACTACCCAGGTATATACATGGGCTGAAAGGAAAGCAAATGGTAGGACAGGAAGGGACTAAGCAGAGAGCCCAGCTTCCACTTACCAAGAGGAGGAGTGTGTGGTGGTGGAGTCCAGCCCGCTTAACTGGAAGCTACAACAGAAATGCACACTCTTCAGTGGATGATGACAGAATCACACACCCTACTGTCTGTTACCCATAATATCCAATATACTCTAAAAAGTTAGTAGCCATGTGAGGAAACAGGAAAATATGATCCATGGTGAGTAGAAAAAGCAATCGGTAGCAACTTATTCTGGAATGATTCAGATACTGGAACTATCAGGAAAGGATTTGAAAAGCACTTTCATAAATATGTCCAAAATCTTAAATGAAATTATGGTCATGATAAATAAACATATATATGGGAATATAAAAGTCAAATCAAATATTAAATTTAAAATAAAAAGTAGAAGAGCTGAAATAAAAATGTCACTAGATCAGATTCAGACTGCGTGGGAACTAAAAATTAAAGTGTCAGAGAACTTGAAAAGATAGCAATAGAAATGATCGAATTTAACAAAGCAAGGCAAAAAATCACGAGCAAAGCCCTAGTGACCTATAAGACAATATGAAGTTATCTAAGATACACGTAAAATTAGAATTCTAGGAGAAAAAGACATCGAGGGTAGGGAAAAATAATAACTGAAAATTTTCTGAATAGTACAAAGCATATCAATTCCTCGATCTAATACATTCTGCAGACCCAGAGAAAGATAATGTTAAAGACAACTATACCCAAGAACCATAATCATCTAGGTGAAAACAAAAATTAAAAAGACAATTCTAAAAGAGTAAGAGAAAAGCTGCATCGTTTTTCCTTACAGGACAACAACAGTGTAAATGATGGACAACTTTTCATCTGAAACAGTAGGGTCTACAGAGAGCCATGTCAGGGAGAGAGGGAGGGTAAAGGGGGGAGGGGGGAGGGCTGTGGAGGAAAGGGGGGAGGGAAGGAGAGAGGGAGGATAGAAGGGAAGGAGGGAGAATGAATGGATATAGACACAAAGCTGTACACAGTAGCTTCTGGAACAGGCTGACCACTCACCTGCTCAGTGTTCTCCCACCTCAGTGGCTGCTGCAAGATGAAAGCAGAACACTAATTAGTGTTGTTTTGTTCTTTAAGTCCTCACAGCAAAACGTTCCTTGGGTTTCTTTCCATTAGCAAAGCAGGTACTAATGTAGATCTTCCATGACAGTAATTTCAGACTTTCAAAAGAGGGGAGATACCTGTATGTAAACTGGAGAAACACGGAAGCCCGAATGGATTAGTGGCTCACAGGGGCTGCCGGGAAGGGAAATGAAGAGTTACCCTTCAAGAGCCATAGAGCTTCAGTTATGAAAGATAAGTAATTTCTAGAGATCTGCCACACACCGTCATGACTGTAGTTGTTACACTATTTGTAACACTCTTAAAATTGTGTTAAGACGGTAGATCTCATGCTAAATAATCTTACCACAACAAAAACACAAAAAGATAAAAATAACAGCTACATGGAGTGGAACACATAAAATAGGCTAAAATCCATTAATTCAAAATGATACTAAAAAAGAATACTTGATACCTTAGAGAATGCGAGGGAAGAAATCATTCTACTGAAAATCAGCAAAGTAAAAGATAATCAAATATTTATCCTGCTTTTCTGATATGAAAGAACCCTTCACACCAGTTTTGCAAACTTTAATCAGAGTATGAATCTAAGCAACAACAGTCAAAGCTGCCCACATCACAGAACGATAACCAAAATGTGTCCTCTTGAAGTAAGTATGAAGCATCACCTACAACACAGTCTAGCTATGAACCTGAATCTAATCAAACTTCTACATTCAACTAGCAATTTCTAAGACATCCAGGAACAGACATTCACACAAAGGTATAGGTTCTGAATTCAAATAATCAAAGGCAGACTTGCATAAACTCTACAGGTTGAAAAACTCAATTTTTTCCCACAAATCATATGCAAGGAAAAATAAGAAAGGGTAAGGAATTTCTTAAGAGAGATCAAATGATTCCAAACAGAAAGATGTTATGTAGATCCTGGTTCAAACCATCTGCTAAACAAAATGACAATCCAGTCAAGGAATGTTAAGCAGTGATGATATTAAAATCTTAATTGTCATCATGTAAAATTATGCTAATTCAGAGATACTTTTTTATTATTATAACAGTTTATTCTTACATCATTTTGTGCCTTTTCCATATCAGTTGTAATCCCCATGGGCTTCCCATCACCAACTTACCCGTGTGCCATCACCATAGTCCTGTGCAATCCCCCCAACATTTTTGATACCCTTCCCCACGCAACTCCAGTAAAATATCTCTGGCATATAGTTGTTCATTATTATTATTTCCTTTTCCCCTGGTTCTTTAGGCTCCTGCTATGAGTAAAACCATCTGTAATTCAGCAATACTTTTAAATAGCATTATCGGTTAGAATCCCCGTAATATTTGTGGATTAAATGATATAATACAGTGCTTAATATTTTCTTCAAATTAAAATAATATGGTTATAGAGTTTAAACATGACTAGTCTTGAGTTAGTATTTGCTGAGGCTGGGTGAAGAATGCATAGGGTTTATTATACTATTCTCCCTATTATTGAATCTGTTTCTATTTCAGAATAAAATAAATTTTAAAATGAACACAAACCAAACCCAACTTACAAAGCAAGAGAATTCTTTCCAATCATATTTACTCTTATCTGCTTAAAAAGAAGCAGTTTTTCTAATGCCTCAAAGTAGTCACCTTATAAATCATTCAATATCAAACACAGGGCAGGAGTAGGGGGATACCCAAACATGGATTATGGGAGCGTGTATGAGTGGGAAACTGAACTTAAATGAGGTATAACTGCCTCTAACATGGTAATTCTAGTGTATGGCAAAGTGGGATTGGATTAACAAACACCACCTCAGGATCAGAACTATTTTGCAAAGCAAAGTACATTGGCAAACAAATATGTGAAAGATGTTTACCCTTTAGGAAAAGACAGGCATAGGTAATTGTAACCCAGCTCTCAGCCTGTTTGTAAACACAGATACTATATTTTCACTGCTTCTCAGATTGTGGTCTAAACATTTGACATCTTTAATGTCTCTCAAAGATATTAAATGTTGCAGGCGTGTGAGAAAGGTCATATATCATTTCTGATTTGTTGTCGACATCGCTGGCAAATAGACATTTGTGTGCAGCTCTCTTTAATAAACTGCTGGCTTCCTGTGTGTTATATGGCTCCCCCATTTTGGATAATTTATTGTGTCCCACACTATTGACACTACTTCTGAGAGATGTGAGTAGAAAAGGGGCTTCTAATATATCATTAAAAAAAATAAAGGCAGAAGAAATTTGAAATCAGAACATTATTTTTTTCAACAGCTTCTTCTCATTAAGGAGGAAACTTATGAACCCAACATAAAAATGCCTCCCAAATCTACTTAGTGAAGCAAAGAGATGCAACGGCCATTGGACTGGCTGTCCATTACTCTTCAGAGTTGCTCCACGTGAAGCTCAAGCTCTGAGAGCTACGTCAAATGGACTTCTAATTCTTCTTCTTGACTTTAATTTCATTTTAGAAAGGGAGTAAGGAATGACTAAGCCTCCCTAGTGGCCTCGGGG
>NW_004567121.1:29819067-29845561 GCF_000260355.1 Condylura cristata | reverse complement strand
TTTTTTTTTAAAGGGAGTAAGAAATAAATAAGAATAAAGACCTCCATCTGCACACCCTGCAGACAGAGGACCATTCATGTGTTATCTTACCGCACAATACTTTGGGGTCTCATCTCGACTGCCTCCTGATCAACTCAGCCCCCCGGAGACAGATCCCCAGCCACAAAGTAAGGCCAAGCAAGGTCCTCTGATTGGAGACCTGCTTGGTGTAAGCTGTGGGAGATTTCAAGCTGCTGAAATGAGAGCTGGGTAAGTCGACAAGTGTCATTCTCCCTGTCACTGTTCCACCTGGTGAAGAGGCCACAGACCCAATGGTTGTAAGACCTTGGGAGGACTTGGAAAATTCATGAGAGATTTGGAACACTGCTATACACAGTATGTATATTGAAGAAAATGTATCACAATAAATTGGGGCCCATTGATCCGATATAACCATCAGTGATTTGGAAGACATCCAGAGAAATCTTTAAGTGCAAGTATAGAGCACTATATTTTATGGGAATAATGATTCAAGGAAGTTAAAAATTAGATTAGAAAAAGGAAGACTGATGAATGAAAACAGGTTGACACATTTTTACAAGGTTTATGACCTTTGAAATCATTTTGTAAAGCTGGAAAGAGTGGTTTTGCAAAAATGATTTCTAAAAATATCTCTTGACCATGTTTATCTCAAGGAGTCATTGAAAGGCATACAGCCTGAGTCAAACTCACTGTGACTGCAATTGTTTAGTGCCCACCCAACCTGGCTTCACTTAAATGGCCCATTGTCACCTTAAGAAGGAAGGTTTTACTTTCCTTCGTTATAAATATTCCCACTTGCTGTCGTATTAAACAAGGGTCAGCACCACTGGAGAATAGAGAGTCGATTGTGAATTCTCAGCCTCACTGTCTAATTAGAGGTAGTGTATGAAATGCCTGCCTTAATTACTTTGGAGTCATTGGGGTATTTCATTAGTCTCAGTTTTTATCTTGTAACTTCATTCATAAAATATGTTTCTTATCAATTAGCTCCACTGGGAGCAGATCACCGGCCCTGTGCATCCTGCTCTCTGCGTGATCTCTCAGCCCTGAAGGAGAAGGTCAGAATTCCTCTACATAATAACACTTTCAACTCGATTACCACATTCAGAGCACCATGAAAGGAAATGAAAGAAAGGAGGACATCAGGTTGGTTACAGGATGAAATAATGCCCCCAGTTATTACCAGAAATTAGGTAGAAGTATTATCTTCAAAAAAGTTAAGTAGCAAATGTTATTTGGACATAAATTGATCATAGGTCCAGTATCTACTCTTCCTAGGATCAATAAAAACTCCCTGGAGATATTTTAAAAAGAGAAATCATAATACTCTCATGGAGTATGAAGTTTGATCAATACATATTCAATCAGAAGAGGGGTCCAGAGTTCATGCTACAGGAAAAGATGGCTTCAGGGCAGACGAGCACTAAATTCAAGGTAAAGCTGTTGAGGAGCTTCAGTGCAGGAAGGCGACATTCCTGACATTGTGCAGGACTGGTGGGTGTGCAGGACAGAAGTCTTACAGAGACGCAGTCCCACCGGTCTCTGTTACAGTTATTTGGGAAATGCTCTATTAGACTGAGGGCATTTTAACATTTAAACCTTGTAGTGAGTTTCCTACTTTAATTCCATGCTGATGAAACACGATTACCACCTTCTAACTTACTACTGAGCCGGGCTTAGCTCCAGTTTGGTGAGACCTGCCCACGACCTTGTGTGACTCTACTTATGATAAGCCCTTCACTAAGAAACAGGATCACTACCCCATATAGTTTTGTTCTTTTCTTCTATGTGTGATTATTTAAAAACCATTTCCATGGGAGAACTTGGAAATAAAGGGAGGAGCTCTTGAATTTCTGTGGCATCTCTCAGGTATGTATCATCAGATCCAAGCAGAAGGCTCTTCCTTCCTTTCTATAAACATATACAAACATACCTATAATCATATCCAAACGGCCTCTTGTGATTGTCCAGGGCAAGAAATAAATTATCAAGGAATGGAAATCCACCAGATTCCGTCCATTAGAAATATTAAGGTCACACGACATCTAAGAAATGGCCATCAGACCTCAGGACTTGTCATGTATTAACTAACAAATAACTTCAAAGGGCAGTGATTTAAGCAATCAGCACATTGTGTATGTGTCTGCGGCTTTGGTGAGGTTTGACTAGTCTAAGCTGGGCTCAAGCAGGCAGCTCTGCTTCCAGATACAGTGACTGCAATAACGATTCCGCACCACCACGAGTCAGTAGGTCACGCTAGCTTGGATCCAGGCATCTTCTCACTCCTTCGACCAGCGGACAAGCAGGAGCAACCCCTTCTTGCTGCTTCAGCAAAGGCACCAGAGGGCGAGTGTAATATCTAAGGCTGCTTAAAACCTCCATGCACTCAGATCTGGCGCACTGACAGCTCCTCCTCATTCTAATGGCCACAGCCAGTGGAGGAGCCAAATGCAATATCAAGGGAAAGGGAAACATTCCCTGCTCATTTAGTAAGAAGAATTGCAAAATGGCATGCAGTGGACTTGGATGAGAGGAAGGCAGAGACAGGGCCAATAGTGAATGGACCACATGTGGCCATCGGTGCAGCTGCCGAAGCCCAGAGTTGGCAGCAGCCCTAGCAGCTCTGCGACCTTTATTTCAGTATCCCGCTTAGCTTGACTCTTGCACCAACTTGCCTATTTTCTTTTTCTCCTTCAAATTTTCAAAAGGAAGCATCTGCTGCATCAGCCTGGCTTATCATGTCTTCCTCTACAGCTGGGAGTTCCCTGCTTCATCTAGGGGAAAATCCTGCTGTAAAGGGCAGGCAAGCAGAGACAGTGACCCTGTGTGGACCCCATGTAGCTTTCTTTAGGGTGCTGTTTTCTAAGTTCTTTTTTTTTTTTTTTTTTTTTGTTTTTGGAGGGTGTGGGGCGGGGGAGGGGAGGGGTGATTCTCTAAGAAGCAACTTTCCCTTGAGATACACAATCTTCTTCCCTAAGATTATCATACTCACAGAAGTTGGTTCAGTTTGCTGTTTCCCAGTTACCCATGGTTCACCTCCCCATGGTCAGATAATCGCTTAATCTTTATCTTGACAATGTCTTAATATTCTTCACAGAGTGAGTTATGTCTCTGGACATTTGCATCCCTGACCGTCACTGACCACAGATCAGACTGACTTCAACTCACTGCTTACCTTGTTAGTGGCTACCTCTGATCTTACAGAGGAGAGAGTAGCACAGTTTGGGTTTCTCAGCTCAGTTTCTATCCCCTTCTAGAGATACGACCAGTAATAAATACCTCGTGAGGTAGTGGAATCATCTTTTCTCACATCATTTCTTTGAAGGAGCAAATTTTTTTCAGCTAAAACTTCCACATTACTTAGAGAAAGCCTATAATTCAAAAGAAAAATGAGGTCAAAATAAAAAATAAAGAAGAATTTTTTCCCTCTCGATACACTGTTTCTGCTGTTGTTCAAATGTAAAAATCACCCACAAAATATAGAGAACATTTGAATGTAGGCATGGAGGGCAGAAATTATCTATCAAATAAGTTGGCAGAATACATTTCAATCTATTGTCATTACCTAGAAGGAAATGGTACCATTTTAGTTGACAATTTACAGAAAGAGCAATGAGATGCAGGTCCTATTTAAGACATGATTTTCTTTATGGGAAGACACTGGGACACAGCAGAGAGGATCCCTAAGTGTGAGCTTCCCTCTGCCTGAGCCAATTATGGAAAACACAGACATAACCTAATGTCTAAGCACTATGTACATGATATATTGTTATTTTGTTCAAGAGCCCTGAGGCAAAAGAAAAATCAAAATAATTTTTACAATAGCACCTGTTTGAAAATAAGCAATTTATTCCACCCTTATAAAATATTTATGGATTTCAAATGGATGTCCTTGAATAAGGCCATTTCACTTCTGTTCTCCACTGAGGATAGGTTAGTTAGAGAAAACTCTAGACCTATTTCCTGATAATTTAATACATTTCCAAACCTATTGTGAAAAAGCAGCCAGCCAAAACTTTATTTACTAAACTTCATTCTTAATGATTCTGACTTAGTAGTTGTACAAGCAACAGCTCATGCATCGTTTCACCCTATTGAATTGAGAGAAATCACTTCCATGCAATAAAATAATTTGATTTCCATCGAGAAAATGTATTTCAAAAAAACCCCAAGAGATTGAAGGAAACTATTACTTTTTATTACCCATATCATAATGTTCATCTTAATTACTGCTAAAGCAGGTTCACAGATGTAGTCTAATTGAATGTATAACTTTTTAATTGAAAAGGGGAAAAAGTATGAGGTTTGAGTTCTAACAACAGGGTGGGATTCAAATTAAATCAGTTTCTTTCACAAAGCTTCCCGGAAGAATATAGGTTTTGAAAAATGTCCTCATTGCCAGGTATCAATATTGCACAAATAAAGAATCTTTGAACTTGGAAAAATGAATCAGCATTGTGTTCTCTATTACAACCAGACTTTGAGCCAGGTGAATATGCTAGAACATGGCATGCATTGTGGCAAACTAGTTGTGATTACTCTTAACTCTACTTCTGATACTCTGACTAATCTCTGGGCAAAAGATCTCACATTTGACAGAAAGAATAAAACTTATTTATCCAAATAAAACTTATTTGGATAGTCCAATATCCATTCTGTCTTCAGAAACTCCAGCAAGAGGAGTCCCAGTTTTTAACCTCAATCATGTCTTGATCAGAAGAATATCTGGTGTAAGAGTAAGTTTCTAGGATTCACCCACAAAAGATGAACACACTAGTCCATTGAAATTCTGCTCCTTGGCAATAAAAGGCATCAGAAGGAGAACTCAGTTGTGTCTCCTCACTTTTATCCTAAAGAAAAAAAAATTATATATATATTCATATATATAGTACAGATTCCTAGGAGTTACTTCAAATCGATTCTAAAGAAATGGGAGTCCATTAAGGGTCTTTGGGTCTTTCATTCTGTCCCTTATAGCTCAGAGCCCTAACTTCCTATTTATACTGGCAAACAACAAATAATGATCCATCTATTTTGGTCACCAAAACTTCTAATCATTCTAGAACAGATGGAGGAAAAGAACCTTCTTGTAATATTACTCACTGTTATAATACCTTCCATCTATAATTGCAAAATATTTCCTACATCTGTTTTCATTTTTCACATGAAATTATTTGGTATTCCCCTGATGTAATACAATGGAACATGCAATGAGTAAGTTTAGTGAAAGAACATGTGAAATTATCTGGAATGAATGTTTTATGTATATGCATACATGTATGTGTGTGTCTCTCTGAGTATATATGTATATATGTGTGTGCATATATATATATATGTATGTATATATATATATGTATGTATGTACACACACATATGTATAGTTGATGATAAAAATGGCTTTGGTTAGCTTTATGTTATCTGGACATGGAACTTTTTTCAGACATACCATTTTGCCAAAACATCAATTAACCTGACTCATCAAATCCTCTCTTTATTCCATATCTTGTATTAGACATGTTTCTATTTACGCACCAGAGAATACCACTCAAACTTCCTCTGAAAACAGTCTTTGAATATGTAGATGGTAATCACATGCTTAGACAGCCAAAGAAGCCTTCCATGACTATTTTTAACATGTCTATAACCCTTCAGATGTCCTTTTGGAAACCAGCTGCAGAATCAATGTGTGCAAAATGGATCGTTCAGTCATGTCCATGTATCAGCTCCCATTCATTTCTTAAAGGGCAGGTTCTCCACTCGCAACCAGGCAGAAGGAATAATATGACTTTAAAGGTGTCGGTTATAATTCAAGAATGATTGTATTAGCATAAAGGAACATAAGCTGCTTTTTCTGAATGCAAACATGGTCCCTACACCAAGGATGTAAATTAGTATTACAATGAAAGCCGCCAGAAGGACAGAAGTTGGAAGTGTTCTCTTCTCTGAGCAGCAGGAGTCTGTTCAGGTCCTGCTGTTTTGAAAACCTTTCTCCCCCCATGCAGGCTGCCCTGCTAAGAGAAATCCATTTGAATATTTTGGCAATCACAGAGTCCCCCACATAAATTATGGATACAGAAATGCAGAAGACAGTCTAACAAATGGAACACGGTGGAATCTGTTTTTCTGCCGCCATATGGTGTCGACAGAATGCCACTTTGTTTCTCTGGGAAACAGCTCATCATTAAAAAATAAATAGCATCTTTTCTGTGGGGAGAGAACCCAGTCATTATTTTGAAAAATAACAAACAGGAAACTCTGTCCTTTCATTTTACAATCTTTTTCCCCCTTTAGATTATTATTATTGCTGTACACATAGACTTTTTTTTTTTTTCCAGGAAAACTCAGAATGGTTTGTACCTGGTGGCTGCACAGGAAGTCAACATCATGTTTTCCTAGATATGAGAAGCTAAGTCCAAGCGTGACATCGTCCATGAAAAATCAGGGCATTTCATGATGCATCTTCTTTCCTCTGGAAAAACTATTATTTCCACCTCAAACAGGGATTGTAGTTATACTTTGATTTCATGCTTAGCAATACAATGCATATAAATCATCCTGGTTTATGAAAAATTTAACAATTTCCAAATTGAATTTAGATGACTATATTATTTGTGGAATAAAGTTGTCACTAGAATTCACCCTAGAATGTACTTACTAACTTGCCCTCTCATGGGCCCAGGAGAGTTGGAACATATTCCCTAATTAAAGGTAATGCTTGTCCATTCAAGCCTTTCTTCTTCCTATAACCATTCTCTGAGTTTGTCCTCATTTGTCCACCATCACCCTTCCTTAGAAGCAGTGATGTCATCTTTTTACAAATCAGGCTGCTGAAATTTTATCCAGAATGCTATTTGTAAACAAATCACAGCATTTTCAAAACAGTATAATTCCCCAAGTGTTTTCTGAAACATTATTGTATTTGATGTTCAAATAGCACTGAGATAGGGGCGGGAAAGGTTATCATTTATTCTGCACAAACAAAGAAATGGAAAGATGTATAAAATAAGTGCTAGAGATTAGTGCTGGGGTTGGACCAGGTCTTCTGACTCCCTGGGGAGACTCTGCCCACAGTGCTGTGAGGCCAGGGGACAGGAGATGACCTTGGCCATTTGGAACTTCTCCCATCCTCCCTCAGTGAGAGTCTCTGACCACGATAGATTGACCTTGTTATTCATCACGCAAGACCTCCCTGTTTCTTCCCATATCAAGTGAATATTTTAAGATACAAGCAGGAGGTTAAATACCACAGAGCAAAAGAAAAGCACACATCTGTAAAGGTTACCTCGTGTTTCTAATGCAAATCTTTAAGAATCTGAAACCAGAATGATCTATTGCTATTCCATGACCTCTATGAAATAAGAGTTGGGGTCAGAAAAATTGTTTGAGCTGACAAGTTGCTTTTCATGATACTACTTTAGAATAGTGTCCAAAAACAAGTGATGGTATTAAAATATATTGACCTATTCGACAGTGACTGGAATTTCCACCAACAAAGAGGTAAATAAGAGCAGAGAATTAGAGACTCCTGTAGACCAGGAATAAAGAGTAGAAGAGGTGCGTGTCCTCTTTCTCTCCAAACTGTCTGTCAACACTAAATTCTGTTTGGCAATAGAAGGTTGAGTCTCTGCCAAATTGAAAGAGTCCTCACAGTTGCATCTGATTGAATTCATTTCTATTACTTCTAAAGAAAGCTCATTCAAAAATATGACTGATCTCAGGGTGCATGTGTTATTGTGCTTCTTTGATTCAACTCTTCCAAGCTTTGTCCTTTATTATTCTCTCAATTCGTATCTGGGATGGGGGTTTTGCAAATTAAGAAGCAGGAAAATGTTTTATATCGGCCAAGTTCCAAGGCATATGTTTTGTTCCTTGTTACTGGAAACACTGTCCTTAAGACATCACATACACCTGGCATATAATGCTACAATATTGCCGACAGCTTGTCAGTAGTGGCTGCTGATGGCTCTGTGACATCCTGTGCAACAAGCCAAAGTGTCAAATGAGGAACCAACACCAAAATTAAAGATTATGGGGGAGGGGAGGTAGCAAATCTATCATCCGGCTCAGTACTGTCTTAAGGTTGCCCATTATCAATTGTAGAGCATAGATTACACATATCACCCTTACAATGAGCATGCAGAGGCACTGAGTGGTTCTAGGATAGCTTTGGATATTGTATCTGACAGAGACTGAGGAAAGGATATGTTTTGTGTTATCACTAAATGAAAGCTCGTCACCAATCACCTGCAGCAATTATGAGGTCATAGGGTTTTGAGTTTCAGATACAAAGGGAAAGATTGGATGGAAAACTATGGAGATTGTGGTTTGGAAAGAAGTCAGATTGTATTATTTAAGGGGTTGATCCTGATGAAAAGATAAAGAACTGAAGTTACTACCAATATCATTGATTAAAATTAAAATTTAGTTCTTCAGTTGAAGTAGCTACATTTCAAGTAACAATGGCCACGTGTACCTAGCAGCCACTGGTTGACAAGGATAGGTATAGACTGTTTCCATCACAGGATGTTTTATGGGATAGCACTTTCAGTGAGCGAACATTACCATGTAAGCATTTCATTCATTCGTGCCCTTTATTTAGTCTGCTTTTCGAGGGGAGCATTGTGCAGAAGAGAGAGACTTACATCTGAATCCCCTCCTAGTGCTTGCTCTTGGTTTCTTGCTTCATAAAAAAGAGGCCACAGTGACTGAGACAGTGTGGGATTGTTCTCTAAGAACCAAGCCTTTGGTATTATCTAGCTTTTAAGTGCTCAGTAAGTGGTTTAATTATACTAATAGTCATGCTCACTGATTGTGTCCATAAATTTAGTGCTTTGTAGCAACTGTGGAGACATCTTTTCTCATATGTCAAGGGAGGGTTTCTCCATTAATATTTGACTTGCTAACAACAACAATAGCCATCACAAACATGAATGCTTATTGATTATTTAATATGAGTGAGGTTAGATTCAAGTCCTGCTTTTGCTATGTACTGCCCAGTGAGTTGTGTGGCTGGAGTAGCTACTGCAGCTCATTAGTCCTCATTTCCCTAATATGTAAACTGACGATGACAATAGTCCTTTGGAGAAATAAATGAATGTTGCAGCCAAAGCTCTTACAACAGTAGCCAGTGGATGCTAAGAACTCGTTGAATGTAAGCTGTTTTTATTACTATTTTCCAGGCATGTTGATAAATATATCGGCTGTGTTAATTCTTCTATTAACAATATATGATACATGCAGTTGTTATGTAAGTACTTTATCTATGAGCAATTACTTCATTCATCCAGTCGCTCCCTCTAATGAGTTTGGCTTTCAAAGGAAGCATCGTGCAGGTAAGATATTTAGGTCTGGCTTCCCTCCTAAGGCTTGCTCTTGATTTTCTGATATACGTATATTATTATTAGCTACATTTAACAATGGAAGACTGAGAGTGGAAAGCTTGAGAAGCTTCACCAATTTAACACAGAAAAAATGAGGCAGTGAAAGGACTTGAACCAAGTACTGAGTTAGAGGCTGAGCCTGAGCAAGTGACCTCAATCACAGTACCAAACTTGGGGGTTTATCATGGGAATTTTATGATAGTGCAGGTAAAGCATTTGGCACATATATTTATGGTGATTACATTATTATTTAGCTAAGGCTCATTAAGTCGTGTTTTTCAATTTGATAGTAATTTTAGTGTTTTGTAGTGAGGGGGTGGTTACAGTGTGATGAGTGGAAGTCATTTCTGATGTTGATTATTACAATGCATTTAGGGCCATGTAATAATGCATGTTTTATGGTTGGCATGTCATTCCTTCTCTCCAATCTCATTGTGTAACAATAACAACAACAAGACACTGTTTTCAAACAAGCCATAAACAAGTGCTGCATCAGGGGGCACTGACAATGTACTTCCTTTGAAGCCATGGACAGTCCTTCATAGAAGTGACTCCAGTGGGATGAAGATGAGGGCTGTGTGCAGAGAGCTGATCTCAGAAATGGAGCCAAAGTAGATCTGTGAATGACAAGAACTGTCCCCAGCCACCATGTGGAAACTCCCTGTTGATCTGGTGTGGAACGACCTCAGTAGGGATACTTTGCAGACCGTGATTTTCCAGCATATTGTTACGGCCCAAAGCAGCCCATGTGTCTTGACTTAAAGCAATCTAAGTCATTTTGGAAGGCATTGTAGGGAGATGGTATTTTTTATTGTTCTGTTTCAGAAATGTGTTAAACTCTAACTCTGGATACTTAAGCTATTTCTGCATCAAATAACACCTGACCTTTGATAAGGCAAACTCTTTAGGAACCAAACTCAAATAAAAGAAGCTTAGTCTTAGTCACTGAGGAAATAAAAAAAGCCAATGATGAAAGACCATTTGGAAATTTGGGCTGAGGCCATCAGCTTGTTAAAGAGTGAGAAAAGATAAATGGTCTTTTTGTAATATGTAACATTTTCCTTATAGCAAGTAGAGCAGATATATAAAATTTCACAATCATTGAAAGCAGTATGGAATGAGATAAAAAATGGCATGAATTCTGAATAAAGTATGGTAGTGGTTACCTAAATGCTGAAGAGAGTGTCATTAATGTATACTATGATCGAATCAGAATCTATGAAAAATGTGATTGGTTGAAATGATAGGTCAAAACAAGTTGGTTGAATTTTCACAAAAAATCAGAGTTAAGCCTGCTCATGGATCCCAAATTTCAATTTCACAAATTCCCTTGGTAGATATGGCTTGAAAAGAACTCAGGTGGAAAATGAAGCAAAGGCTTTAGCAGCCCGTAAGTCTACTATGCAGTGCTGCATGACAAAACTTGATATAATCTTGGGCAGTGTTAAAAGAGGCAACTCTCCAGGTCCAGGGAGATGATAGAATATTTCTGTGCTACAGAAGACAGAATCTAGAGTGCAGGCAACTTACTCAGAGTTGGTAGAAAATATTCAGGTGTTGAGAAAGTACTCATCTCCAAAAGAAGTTTCAGAGAAAAATGAGGGAAACCGAGGCACCTGCAAGAAGGTGTGTGATCAAATTAACTGGGCAAGAAAGCAATAATAATTAATGACTCAGTATGACATTTTTGATTATATCATTGCTTTCTATCTCCCTGAAATTGTACAACCCACCTGAACTTGACTTACTTTGGGGTCGCTTTTTTTCCACTTTGGGTCACTTATAGTTAGTTTCTACAAACCTCCAGGGAGCCTCCCAGGCCAGGAGTCTTGTCTTGTTTCGCTCCCTCTATGTCCCACAGCCAATGCTATTAACTCCAGGAGGTCCTCAGTGACTATTTGTTGATTTCCTCCAACATGTCACTTTTTTATTTTTTTATTTTTTATTTATTTATTTTTGCTATTAGGTTAAACATCACTCACAATCTGGAGGAGACTTCCTGCTTCAGCTTAGCTGCTACCCCTGATCTTCCTTATGTGCCATCAAGATGTGTTATCATTAGCAGCCTCTTATAGTCTTAACTGGAGAAGTTAGGCATTTGGTTATCAGGGGGCATAGAATTCAATTGAGTTTTGATATCCCAGTATCTACCTTTCAAAATCCAAAAAAGGAAATGAAAAGACTTCAGTGGAGCAAAAGCTATAACTTAATTGGTAACACCTGCAGAGAGCAGGTGATCGTAGCAGTATGAGGTGGATAAGGGGTATTGCCGCTCTTTTTCTGTTGTCATTCCCTATATACACATTCCCATTGAACAGCATGCCTCGAACTGTAGGAGTTAAACCCGTTCAGGAGAAGGGAAAATATCAAGTAGAAAAGGATATTCTAATATTAACAGCACTTTCAGAAATGCAGTTGAAATTCTTAATAAAAACTACTTCATCTCTTTCCTTTCTTCCCATCACAATTTAAGTTATTGAGGGTAAAAATTCAAATGAACATATCTTACCAAAATATTTATTCAAATAGGAATGTTAGTGATTTTCAGATGCTCGCCGGCAGAGTGGAAAGAGGAAGATAAACGACTTTCTCACCCTATTCGGGAGTTATTGTTATCTTGCAGCCTGTGATGCTCCCTCATTATCTAGGGGGTACACAAATCCAGTCAGTGCATAATTTGGGAACCAAAAGTAAAATAGTAAAACATTTCTCAAGATGCTTTCACCATTTCACCATTTTTTAAAAAAAGAATTTAAATGCAAGAGAAGAAGTATAACTCATATTAGTTCTCTCGAGCATTAAAATTCCAAGCACAACACTCCATGCATCGAATCTCCATGGGGTACTACTCACGCTCTGGAAAGAGCAGGGCTGGAATCCCAGCAACGCCTGGGCCTTCTGGAGGAACAGCATTGCTGCCAGAGCTCAGTGACCACATTTTACAGATGTCAAACTGAGGCCCAAGCAGGGGAGGCAGCCATAACTTCCCTCAGACCCAGCTGCATGGCCATTGAATGTCTCCTAGTCTCCTTGGCAATGAGCAAAATGATCACCTGTGCTGTTTACTTCCATTTTCATCCATCGGCCAATCAAGTCTGAAATGAGCGTTTGTTTAATTATGCTCTCAGCCTTGAGCTCAGCTCTGCAGTGTAGAACCAAGACAATGGTTTTGCCCTCTGGGAAACCTGAGACACACCGGAAGCAATTAGAGAAACAGTACAGGACAAGATGCAATTACATGAGAAAACCTTCAGCAGAGTGAGGATGAGTGCTTTGAAAGGCTCCAGCAAGGGGCAGAACTCCTGAAGAGAGCGTCCTTTCTCTCCCGGCTTCATTCCGCCCTCTCTGCTTATTCCTCTCCGAGCCTTGCAGGGTCAGCAGAGACGCCATATTGTCTCGGATATGGTACCCCTTCACCAGCTACCAGCCTTAACACTTGCTCTTTTCCATTCACTGTCTGACTCTTCCTTGATAAATACTCTTGCTAAAACCCGAAAGTCCCTTCCTCTGCCCCGTTCCTAATTCCCCTCCGCCCTCGACTGTATTAACAGTGACTCTTCTCTTACCAGACATTTCTTTCTGCCTTTCACCAGAGTCCATCTTGTAGAATTGGGGCAGGCATGCTTTTGGTCTCTCCCGAACTAGTCTGTGGGGGTCCCCAAAGGGTCCCCTTTTAGTACTTGCAGGTGTTTAGAAATGAAGGAATAACTGAATATCCGATGATGGTGTCAAGGAAGTAATATGACAAGTCTCTCCCATTTCTGCTCAATACAGCTCTGTAAGAGGAGGTCCGATTCCTGACAAGAGAGGGCCTTATTTGAGTACATATAGGGAACTTGAACCTTTGCTCTACCCTGACTCTTGAATAAAAAATTTAATTTATTTTGCTCACTCAGAAAGTATTTCCTTCCCTCCACACTTCTCTTTAAGGCATGCATCAGCCGATGGCCCTCATACCGTCCTCATTATTAGAGTCCCTGAGAGCAAAGCTGCCACAAAAGAGAATTCTGCAGAGGTGGAGGGGGGATAATTATTTAAAGCTGACATTCTCTCATGCTTTTATTGTGTATGTCACACTAATTCAATTTATCATGTCCATTTTTCTCCAACGGAAGACACAGATCTGAAGTAAATGAATATGCTCTGGATAATATGGAAGGCAATGCAAATATGTAGTCAAACTTAGACCATTCCAAGACTAATATAACCAGAGATATAAAATTTTAATTCAAAAGTTAACGATTCATATATCACTTGTTATCTTCACCTGTCAACACTTTTGACAGCCTATTTTAATATTTGGTATTTTTTCATACTTTATCTTGTAAAAAGAATTTTGTCCCTTTCTCACTGTATTTTTCAACATAGAAAAAAACTGGTTAGACTGAAGTTTTAAATTTTTGGCAGGGAGGATGGTAACAATGGTTTCTAATGAGAAAAAAAACGGTTCATAGTCTCATAGGAAAGGACCATTTTCTCTTTGGGCAGTACACCAAGTAATCATCAAAGTCAAATTTAAATTCATCTTAACTGATTTACAAAAGCGTACTTAATTAATAAGAGGTCTTAATAAGAAAGAACAGTTTCTTATTGGTAATCATGATTCTGAATGTCATCTAATTGCTGAGAGTCATATACATGAAAATCAGCCAGTGAGTATCAATGATTTTCAAGTGATCATGTTTTCACAACTAAAGGCAAGCCAATCTCTAACACTATGTCCCTGAACTCCACACTTCCTGAATCCCAATACCAAGTCAGGCCTCTGTTTTTTTTCAGTGGATATTACATGTTTATAAGTAGATGTCCAATAAGAATACAACATACATACTCACATGTGTTGCTGTCCTGTTTCCGGGAAAAAAATTAATGCTATGTATAGGCTGTCTCTACCTCAGCTTACAGGATGGCACTGTATACCAGAGTAACTTATATGCATTTATATGACCTCCGCAAGGGTTACTGTGTCTAGAAAGAGCTTGTTATCATTTTGTAAATGAGAAGCTGCTCCCCTGGCACTGTGGTTAGCTAAGATAAATATCATGAGTCTCCATGATCCTTCAGATGATTTGAGCACGCTTGCCTACCATCTGCCGCGAACCTGCCCACATGGCCACCCCAGTTTCCATGGTTCCATCTCTTCTGCCCATGTCCTTCCCCTTCATGTCTACACGCCCGAACATTCTCTCCCATATCCCCTCTTCAACTCCATTACCAACAGGAAGGCAGCAGGTCACTGGATCTCATCACTCTTCCCTGAGCTCACTGTCCCTGTCAAAGTTTTTATTTGTTAATGTTCCAAAGATATTGAGTATTATCTTGCTAGGAAATATTCAGCTATTTGGTCATCCCCACTGTTGCCTTTCTTACCCTTCCTTCCTTGAGTGTAAATAATGTGCCTTTCCCACTGCAGAAAAAGAACACATGCTAAGTGGGTAAGCAGTGCGGGGTTCACAAAAAGCCCAAAGAAGTCAGCATCCAGTGACTCGGTTGTGAGGATCTGATCTGGTCTGGTTTAATTTGTGCTTCAGATTTCCCTCGAGCACATTTCAAAATGTTCCTTCTGCAATGGATGAATCATGAATCCTATACAAAATAGAAGTCGAAGCAGTGCATTCACAGAATGTATAGGATACATTTTTAAATCTCCAGTTATTGGTAATTATCAATCATTTTTAAAAGGCAGAAGCGCCCTTTAGCTCATAGGCTGCCAGAACTGTGTGCCCGAATATCCCGAAGGACGCCATGTATCTCAGGGGCCATCATGGTTGCAACCTCCCAGAAGCATGAAGGAGGCCTCAGGGAGGTTCATTTAAATAACTAGCCATCACCAGCACTCGACATGACAGCTGATGCCACCGGACCATCTGTCCTTCAGTTTGGAGGGCAAAGAGATCGTGGCATTTCTTCATGACCATTGCCACGCATACAGTAAACCAGAATTTTTATTAGTATGCACACCACCTGCGATTTCTTAAGAAATAGAACCTGGTGCAAGAGACTAAGAAGACAAATGTAGGTAAACGGACCTGTGTTGTCAAGGTGCTGGGATTTGTGGTTGTCTCAGCCTCACTGCTATGTGGCTTTTGTGCTACGGGCTCCTCCTTGAACAAACCCTGCCCTGGGCCCAGGTGGGTGCAGCCACAGAGCTCCAAGGAGGTGCCCTTGCTTGGCTCCAGCTGGCGCCTTGTCACCCGCCCCTCCTCCTGGAGACATCTCCTGAGACTGGATTCTATCCCTTCCCCTCTCCACCTGTCTTCTCTGAGCGCTCATCTGCTTGCAGCACTTCCTCTCTCCCCAGGATGTAAATGACTCCCAAATCTATTTCTCTACTTTGCATGTCTATCTCTCTACATCACCAGGTACTTACTGCATGCTGTTGGCAGGCAATCATTACTCAGTAAATACTTGCTGCCTGATTGTAGGATAAGATGGAAGTAATCTTCTCTCAGGTAAATGCATAAAGGGCTTTTCTGGGTCAAGATGGCCTTGCCCTTCCTAAATTCAAAACTAGAGTGAAAAAGAGGAAATTACTATAGGGAAACTCCTTAGAGGAAAGGACTGTATAATTGTGGCTCAGCGGCTGCTCTCTTATCTGCCCACGGTGCTTTCCTGTCCTGGGATTGCCCCCTCACCTCACCCTCTATCTACATCCCCGAAAGCCATGGTGTCTTGATATCCTCCCGTAATGCCCAGGTGGGCATCTGATCCAGACCATGCCAGTGACTCCCTTCCCTGCAGTTTGGTAACATGCAACTGATGGCACGCTCTCTGCTTGGTCATCTTTTGGGATGTTTTCCATCATCAAGTCACTAACTCCACAAATATTTGCTAAGTCACTATTATCTAGGCACCATGCAGTGAAGAACCAGGGGAAAGTCCTTCCCTGCTAGTCAAAGAAGACAGGTGATTAATAAATATGCAGTAAATACCTAGTATGCCAGGCATGATCAGCTGGAAACCCACTGACTTATGAAATCATCATCTCAGCCTAGGAAGGGAGGGGAACAAGTTCATGGCAACACAAGCCTGCCCCATTCGCATACCTATGGTCTTCAAACATGAAACAGCAGCAGTGAGCGGAGCGACAGGGATTTAAGGAGTCCAGCATCGTGGTCAATCAGCAAGTGTCTCTGTCCATATTAGACCTGCCCTAAACAGCACTAAACACCTGCCTAGCTTGATAGGTGGAGAGACTGACTCAGAGAAGTCACAGGGTGAGTGGCCAAATCAGCTTTCAAACTCAGGCTGACACCCACTGGAACTTTTGCTTTTACTGTCACTGTTCCACATCACCCTTGAGCGCCTTCTATGTCCAGAAACCAAGTCCAGAAAGTACATCTTAACTCAAAGTGCTCGGCCAGCAGCTGAGGCAAACCCACTAGGAGACAAGTATGCTACAGTGACTGCCATTATGTTGTCAAACATGGGCCAAAAGACCGTGCCACCAACTTTTCATAAAAGAGCCAGCTTAGGCTTTCCATGGTGACGCAATGGGTTAAAGCACAAGCTGCAAGCTAGCCACAGTCATTCAGTGTGAGTTCGATCCCGGGCCCCAGAGGTGACCCACATGGCACGGCAGACCTCTCCTGTCTCGCCTGCTGCTCCCCTCAGCAGTGTACTTTGTCCATCTGCCTGTTCTGCTCTCCACTCTGTCTCTGGTGAATCCTCTCACCCCCAGCATCTCTGGCCTGTGCCCCAGTTCTATATGCATAAATGAATAAATCTTAAAAAAAAAAAAAAAAAAGAACCAGTTTAAGGGGAGGACATCGGCAGGAGATTGACAGTAAGGCCCTCGAGTCTGTCTCCTTGCAGACGGGACTTTGGGCAGCATTTATGAGACTAAGAACAAAGAGAAAATGCAAAGTGGTGGTCTGTTGGTCACTTCTTGCTGAATCATGGTGCAACTGGAACGTGGACCCACAACTATAAGAGACTGAGCCCTGCTTCTGAATGTTGTACATCTCGCCAGGAGCCAGGGATCTTACTTCCTTTCACAAGGCTATTTTCGGTGTGGGCAATGAAATGTCATCTTGAGGACAGTGAGCACTGTCTAGGCCTGTGCTCTGAAACACAACTTGTCAACTTGTGAAAAACTGTGTTTTGCATCTGTAAAATCAGACCACCAACTTGCATTTTCTATGTTTGTTCTTCAATCACATATGCTGCCCAGAGTCCCATCTGCAGGGAGAGACTCGAGGGCTTTACTGCGAGTCTCCTGCTGGGTGTCATCCCCTTACAATGGCTTTTTTATGAAAAGTCGGTGGCGTGGTTTTGGATTCTGTGTCCTCTGGTAGCAAGCAGTCCCCATCACTGCCGGTCGACCCTGTTGTTCTAGCAAGATAAGCGGGAATAGAAAGTGAACACCGTGATCTCAAGGACACACACACAAAATCATGCAAGTCAAGAAAAATGTATATGGACTGATGGCCTCAGCTCTACGTAACCTTCTGGAGACACCTAAAGGTCAAGTCCACTTGCTTCCAGTCACCGCAGTTTGACATGGCACCTGCTTCTTCCCCATCAGACCATGTGGGGGAGGAGGTCCCGCAGGGGCAACACAGACACCACTCTGTCTGCCCCTCCCTTGAACAAGCTTCTCTTGGTGTTTGCAGAAAGCACAGAGACGAGGCAGCACAGATTCTCCTCAGCACCTCCTGACGTCACTCTCCCTTACAAGTGAACTCATAAGAATGTGGGCTGTCCTTAGGACTGCCCCAGGAAAAGGCACCCATATATCCAGGTCTGGAAGACCTGTCACCCCAAAGATGAACTCACCATCAAATGGAAAAGATGCTTTCCGAATGCTCCATAAATGCAAAATTATATTCCAAAAAGCAAGGACTTTACAAGGAGTATAACCTTTTTGTTTTAATACAATATTTCCATTCAAGTGGCTGCCAGTAATTTAAAGGAGAGGAAAGAAGGCGTGTTCAGAGAACCTTCTATCTGTTCTCTCACTCTTCGATCCCTTTTGCTGGTCTTCCTACCTGAAAAGCCCAGGTCAGGAATTCTGTCTCCAAGGGCCCATGGCCGAGTGAACTGTCTGAATCATCCAAGGCCTGTGGCCTGCACAGCAGCCCACAGGGAGAAGGTGGGGGCAGAAGAGGGGCTGGGAAACTAGGCAGGAAAGTGGGTTAGGAAGGCGTCTTTAGAGTTCTCTTAGAAGCTAAAGTGCTTGGAAATTGAATGTCAAAGCCCGACCAGGTTTTTCTTCCCTAAGGGCACCTTTTCTCATCTGGAGAAATATTAAGTTCATTTCGACACTGCTCTCCTGGAATTCTCAATTGATATCATTTCAGGGCGCAGTGGCAAAGCCAGGCTAGGTCGCCTCCTCCACAGGGTCTCCCCAACATTCCTCTGACCACGTAGGTTCCATCTTGTCCTGATGCCCCCAGCAGGGGCCCCCACACAATCCTCAGCCATTAAGGTACCCCTCTCTCCCGTGGGGATACCCACCCCTTGCTGGATTCCAGAGTCCTGATCATCAGAACCTGGGCTCCTCATCCAGGATCCCCCAGAGTTTGGAAGAGGGGGAAGAACAGGGGTTTGAAGTCAAGCAGAGGTAGTCACGACTCCACCACTTGCCCCCCACAGGTGAGTGGCTGACTTAGGCTGTGGGACTGCTCAGGGGTGTCCTTTCCTTTCCAGTACACCAGGAGGCAGTAATACCTGTCAAGCCAAGTGGCTCTGATCAGTAAAGGAAAAAATAATGAAACAACTCACCATTTTCAGGATTGTTTGTGCTGGTCTTCTGAGATCTGCGCTGCATTGTCTCCTTTAGTCCTCACAAAGGAGGAAAGCTCAGTCCAGCTCTATGCTCCATTTTATAGATGTGGGAATTGAGTTTTTGAGCAGGCAAATGCCTGTCTAAGATGCTTAGCCTGAAAGATACAATAATCATAATGGCACTGGTTTAAGGTACACTGACGAATGCCAGACAAGGGCTAGATAATGTAACTGTATTGTGTGAGCTATAGTTTTTCAGCTAAAGAAATGTTCCTGGCCCTGAAGGGTCTCTGGTTTCACCAATGAATCCCTTCCAAAATTTGAATGGGACTCAAGCCAGGAACATGAATGTAGATCGCACAGTAGGAGAGGCAGCAAGTGTGGGGACCAGCTCTCAACCTGAGAGGGGCCCTAGGTTTACGGGGTCAGTTACTAGGACATGGTAGTGGGGAGCCACATCCTTCCCTGTTTTAAGTTGGGCTATGCCCCAACAGTCACAGACAGCTTTGCGTAGTTACATGCTTCTTCACCCATCACAGTTCTCATCATTGACATTTTAAGTCTTCATGGGGTGTGGTGGGGAGCGCTGCTTTTTTTTTTTTTTTTTTTAAGATTTGTTTATTTGTGCATACAGAACTGGAGTACAGGCCAGAGGTGCAAAGGGTGAGAGGCTTCACCAGAGACAGAGTGGGGAGCAGAACAGGCAGATGGATGAAGTACACTGCTGAGGGGAGCAGTGGGCGGGGCAGGAGAGGTCTGGCAAGCCGTGTGGGTCACCTCGGGGTGGGGATGGAACTGATGCTGTAGTGGCTGTGGCCAGCTTGCTGTGCTGTGTCCTAACCACTGCACCACCAGGGAGGGCCCCAGGGGTGTGGTTTTTAATATGTAAATGAGCCCTCTGTGGCTTAGATTTCAGATCTGCTATCTGTATCCGCTTAGCTTTCAAATTTTAGCTGGTACAGCTTAAGTTCAATCCTGGCCAGGGAGCTGACCCACATAGAGCGACAGACCTTTCCTGCCTACCCTGCTGCTCCCCTCCCTCAGTAGTGTACTCCGTTGATCTGTCCGTTCTGCTCCCCATTCTGTCTCTGGTGAATACTCTCATCCATGCACCTCTGTCCTGCACCCCAGTTCTTTCATGCAAAAAACAAAAATTAAAAAATCTAGCTGGTCCTGGACCATTGCCTGAATGCAGGAAGTCTGCAGGGTGGGGGCTTGTGATTGGCTGGCTGGCATTTTGTGGAGTGCTTACTAGCCTGGGGTCTCAACAACAGGAAGGTCAGGCAAGGAAGGTCTAGGCCCAAAAGATCTTCTAACTTTATTTTACCTGTACTTTGAAAGACGAAGTAACTAGCAGCTGTGGTCCAATCATTATGGTACTGAGCAGAGATGTAAACCTCAGATCTTTGCCTTGGAGTCTTTGAGCTTAACCATTACTGACTCTCTAGAGATGGTAGTTTCGCCTCTTAATATGTTTTGTTAAATCAAATTGACACTGTGGGGAGTTTTCCACTCAAAACCATTAGCTATCTTATAGAGAAATGTAGGTTTCCAGTGCTAGACATAGTGGATTGGATTTCTGAGTTTCTTGATGAAAAGGATCTAAAAGAAAGACCAGCAAGAGGAAGCTTGGGTGAGAAGCCCAATAGCAAAATAGCAACTGTTAAGCTCTTTAATGAAGGCCAGCTCCCCCTCTTCATAATTTGGGACCTGAGGTACACACCATTCACTGCGGGCTTGGGAGATCCTAGGATCCCATCGCCATGTTTTTTGTTTTTGTTTTTGTTTTTTCCATCACCATGATTTTGAAAATGGATTCAAAGCACTTCTAGAGCAGGCTTTATTGCCAAGACGATGATAGGGACACAAACACCTCATACAATGGATTAAGTAAGATCCAACAACTTGATGCAGCACCATGCCCTCAAGAAAACAGGAATGCCAGAGGCCAGAGAGAAGCACAGGGACCTGTGTAGAATGATCCCAGAAGAAGCTAAACAGTAAAATACAATGTGACGTCAACACGACCAGAACAAGCACCAGCGAGGGTGCGGAGAAATGGGAGCCCCTGTGCATGCTGGGTGGGAGGGGCATTGCCGGTGCCTGTGCAAAGCAATACGGGGTTTCCTCAAAATACTGAAAATTATCTACCTTATGAGTCAGCAGTTCCACTCTGGTTTACTTTTAATGCTGTCAGTTCTGAAAGAAAGACACCACGGAAACAAAGCCGCTAGCACCACGATGCTCTCCTTCCCCACCGAGGCCTTTCAGACAGAAGCCGTGGATGGGGGCACAAGAGGACCCGAAAGGCGCCCGCGGGCATCCCTGGGTCCCGAAAGCCCTGAGCACGCTGCTTGACCGCTGCCTTGCTGCTCCCAGCCTCTGTCCTCTCGCCAGGCCCAACCCCGGCGCCGCCTCACCTCTCAGAGTTCGCAGGCCTTGTCTCTGCTCCCTGCAGGGCTGACTCAGAGCCTTAGCCCCGCTCTGGCTGCCATATTAAAGGCTTAACTCCCGGGTCAGGGAACAGGAGTGGGGGAAAGCACTTGGGAAATTATCACCGCACACAGTTCTAGTCAACCGCCAAGACTCCACAGTTCCTGTGTGTGCTGTCTGGACATTGATGGTCTCCAGCACCAGGGACCCCCTGGAGATGAGGGGATCACTCCCCTCTTGAAGTCTTCCCAGTTTTCCTAGGAGTGAAAGGCAGATGCTAGATGTGATGCTACCAGTGTGTGTGTGTGTGTGTGTGTGTGTGTGTGTGTGTAATTCCAGGAAGTCTAATCAGGTCTTTTAGAAGGTAGCAAAAAAGCAAAAGTCTGGTCCATGCTAACCTGGGATCTAATCTCTGGCCCAGCCTCTGTTTAACAAAGCAAAGGGCAGCGGACCTCCCCAGTACTTTTCTTTTCCTTCCATTGAAGCTTCCATCCTGCCTTTGCTGTAGGTCATGATCTTGGCTGCTCCCCGCAGATTGAAAAGGTTGATTCCGGATCTATACGTGTCCAGCTTAATTCTAGAGAGACTGTCTGAAGTACTTCACTGTGGTTTAGTTTCCACGTCATTTATCCCTGACATGGTCTCATGCATGAAAGTGCAAGGAGATTTAAAGAGCTGGCATTTGCTCACCAGGCCTCCCTGAGTGGATCGGTGCCTAACATGGTACTTAACTCGCTCTGCCATCGAAACGGAACTGTCCTCTCCGGGCACTTCTGTCTCCCACAGAACAGCAAGTCCTTGGCAAGGGGAGATTTACTCTGAATTCCTAAGGCCTTTGGGGCTGAACGGAGCATAATACCCTCTAAGGGAGGTCACAACAGGTCTTTGCACGCCAAATCCCAGGCCTCAACAGCACAGAAAAGAGCCTGGCTTATAAGAACAAGTCACCTCTGAATGGCCAAGAAATTCTCTAATGCCACAGAGAAGACAAATCAAGAAAACAGCCGTCTTTTGTGTGAGAAAAGAACTAGGGTCAGTGTCTCACTGGATTTTTGCTTTTTCCAACTATTTTCCTCCTTCAAGTCCACCGTTTCTTCTCTACTAAAACTTAAAAAAGGCCTACCCAGTGGCCTCGGGGTTAAGCCTCAACATTATCACTATGATGGCTTGTGTTCGATCCCCGGCCAGGGAGCTGATACACATGGTGCAGAGACCTCTCCTGTCTCGCCCACTTCTCCCCCTCAGCAGTGGATTTCAGTAGATCTGGCTGTGCTGCTCCCCACTTTCTCTGGTGAATCCTCTCATGCTCTGCACCTCTGGTCTGAACCCCAGTTCTTTTATGCAAAAATAAATTTTAGAAAAGTAAAAAAGAAATTAAATAAAATTATGCATAAAATTTTAGTGACTATATAAGGGATTTTACTGGATTTATTAGTCCAGAAATAGGAAATTCTAGTTTCATGAAAGAAAGTCCCTGTGAAGCAGAAATCTCCAGTAAGGGAGTCACTGTTCAGCCTTCTACACTTACAAGGAGTTATGTAAATAAAATTCTGAAATCAGAAGTCATACAGATTCAACATTTTCTACAGAAATGCAGAAATTCTATTCTAAAATTTTAGCATTCTATTCAGTCAATAGAATGTTCTCCCGTAGGTTCCGCCACCTCTTTCTGAGTTGGAAAGACCATGTGCTCCAAGCATCCACCCTAACAAATACACATGCACACATGTGCACACATGCATAGCACACACACACATCCACCACCACTCAGGTGCACACACACACATATACCACACCCACACACATAAGCACACACACTCTGCTCCAAAATCAAAAAAACAGATCGAATGAACCTGCATTTTACCCCCCTTTTCACAAACCACCACATGCACACCCACCCACGTGTGTAAACACACACGCATACGCTCCCCTCCTAAAGCAGAAAGTGGATCAAATAACGCTGTATGTGACCCCATTCTCCTGCACCCCATCACACACACACACACACACACACAGAGGTTTCTGATGCATGATATATTACATTGTCTCCATTAAACAGATTTATTTGAACACCAGGACCTGCTGAAATTATGATTAGCCATTGAGAGTGAACAGTTCTCTGGAAGGAGGTGTATTAAACTGGTAAAACTTCTGCTTATATCCTAGAGATAAAATTCCTGTGACATTTATATGATATTAAGTTACTAAATTATTTTGAAACCTTTGACAATTATAAGTGAAGATATATCCCATTTAATCCTTTTCTAAGCTACAGAAAAAGGAAAATAAGTCACAACTCAATTCTGCCCATATTACTAAAATTTTATTTCTTCCTGTTTCACTGTGGAGCTGCTCAATTTTTATCTTCTGTATATATGTATACACACACACATACATACATACATACACACACACACACTCACACACACACATATATACTCTCCAGTTCTAGAAAACCAAACTTCTGGCAGGCCAAAGAGGTTGCCTTTTTTTTTTTTTTTGTAAAGATTTATTTATTTGTGCATACAGAACTAGGGTATAGTCCAGAGGCTCAGGGGTGGCGAAAGACTTCACCAGAGACAGAATGGGGAACAGAACAGGCAGATCCATGAAGTACACTGCTGGGGGGAGCAGCAGGCGGGTCAGGAGAGGTCTGCCGCGCCATGTGGTCACCTCCGGGGCAGGAGGGAATCGAACTTATGTGGAAGTGGTTTCAGCTTCTTAGTGCTGTGCTTTAACCCACTGCGCCACCATGGAGGGCCGAGGTTGCCATTTTTATAATTAATTTAAAGTTTCTAGGAAGTAGACATGTCTAATAATAATGTCTATGCCTCTTACCTCAGTTTGGAATTAGTGATGCAATTCCATGATGTTAAGGAAATTCCCCTTGCTAAGATGGAAATTCTCCTAAAAAGATATAATATAAGGAATCCTTATTTGGCACTACCCCTCTGAGATATCCCTGTGTGACATCTTTTATTACATGGCAGATGTTATATGGAACAAACAAACAGGGAAATCAACATGAGCAGTGCAGGAAGGCCATGGACTTTCATGAGGGCAGTGGTCACTCAGGGGACACAGAGAGCAGAAGGGGAAAAGAATGATGCAAAAAATCATTGGTTTTCTTCTTTTCTTGTATCCAAATGTGCTACCCAAGTCATAGAAGGAGGGCTGCCATAAGGCTTTCTAAGTTGTTGCTGGGTCAAAATTGCACCAGAGTCAAACATAGTCAACCAGATTATGAAGAATTTATTTAAGACTATTGAAATAGGAGTCAGAGGTTGAACCCAATTGCACAGAAAAAAAAGTCTTTAATGTCAAATAGGAGGATATATTTAAGAACTGGGGTGAAATATATCTCCTTCAGAGGAGAGGTTGGCCAATGTAATTAAGCATCTGTTTTTTACTAATTATCCCTGATCAAAAGTAGTCTACAACCCTCCTACAGAAACTGTAAGATAGTAATCACCACTTATGATGATTACATATACAAGGGATGTCTCCCAATCCCTTGAGAAAGATACTTCTGGGCTGCAAAATTACTAAGAGGCTAGGAAATTTATCTCAAAGGAGTAGAAAAAGAATTTCAAGTCTAACTTTTATGAAATAAATGCTTTTGTAACAGGGAGGTTAGTGGCCACTCTAAAGTTTGGTCAGACTGAATAGAATTCCCAAGCTGTGGTGATCAGTATACTGTAGCATTGATAAGCATGTAACGAGTCCCTAATACGTTCTATGTTTACTACAAGCACTTCCTCATTTAACAGCAATTCTTTATTTTCCCCATGTGTAGATGAGGATCGAAGCACAGAGAGGCTGGATTACCTGCTCAAGCTTATACAGATCCTTGGTAGTTCTGACTTTGGAGTCTACAATCTCTATCACTTTACGTGACTCTTTGCTATTGGCATGAACACCTAGATGGTAACCTTGAGTAGAATCTTGTACCAAGAAGATATACATGGTGGAATACTATTCACTGATCAAAAAGAAGTAAACTCATGTCATCTGCAGGAACACGGATGGAACTAAAAAAGATTATGCTAAGTGAAATAAATCAGAAGGAAAAAGATAAGTACTGAATGGTTTCACTTGCATGTGGCATACAGAGAAACCAAACAAAGGGCCAGGAAAAGACAATGCTTGCAGGCAAACCATAGATCTGAGGTATTCAGCAGGGAAGGGGAGTGGAAGGGGTCAAAACAGGGGAGGGAAGAGCACAGTGTGGTGGTGAATCGTAGATGCTATGATGGTAAGAGAACTAGAGGGACTACACACGGGGAGAAAACAAACACTGTATAAAATCTAAGAATGATACAAGAAATAAATTTAAGGGAAAAAAGACTAAACATAAAGGTCTGTAATGACACCTGAGGGTGAGCCATGGTGATTGACACCCTCATGCACCTCCCTCTTCCTGAGAATAGGCAGAACCTGAGACTGCTGCCTGGGAAACTGTGGCAAAGTGGACGGGACGGTCCCTGTGACTGCATCTTGTGCTGTAAGGCTGCATCTTGGGCACATGGCCTGAGCGACTCTTCTGCTGAGTGTGAAGATGTGAGAGGCCATGCTGTGAGGGGCCTATGAGAGGACCGTGTGGTGAGAACTGTAGACAGTCTCCAGAGCTGAAGGTGGCGGCCTCTGGGTGACACCAGCCAGGCATGGGGGAGGGTCACCTAGTCTGAATTCTGCCAACAACCACGTGACCTCAGAAAAGAATTGTAAGTTTCAGAGAACAGCCTGGTCAACACCTGGACTGCAGCCTTAGGGACCTTCAGCAAAGGAACAGGCTTGTCACTGAGTTTGTGGTAATGTGTTGACAGTGCAATTCACTTGCTCACTGCCCCAGCTCAACACCTTCCTAATCGTTATTTTCAGTCTCCACTTCTGTTCTCCAATTTTGTCCACCATGGGTATATTTTGAAAAA
>NW_004567121.1:29798505-29818796 GCF_000260355.1 Condylura cristata | reverse complement strand
TTTTAGCTTCTTAGTGCTGTGCTTTAACCCGCTGCACCACCAGGGAGGGCCAGAAAATGTATATTTTAAAATGCATTTTTTTTCAATGTCAAGAACAGTAATCGCACCAAAAAATCCATAGAATGATGCCAAGCTCCTTGGCATATTGTAAAATACTCTGCCCAGTTTAGTTCCCAGTTACTCTGTTTCCTAATCTCTTGCCAACTCCTTCACGTGCTATTCATTCATTATTCCTTTCAACTGACCCGGTTCCCTAACGCCTACCATGTGGCCCAGTGATGTAAGTCTTAAACAACAATACTTCATCTAAAATAGGCCTCTACTACAGTTGGAAAGACAGACAATGTAAACCACTAAGACCATTCAATATAGTAGGTGGCCTGATGAAATTAAATGATAAAATTCTAATTTCCCATTTCCTGCTTCTGAGCTTTTCCAAGTCAACTTCTATCTCACTTTTCAGTTTCAGTGTTCTCACTTATAAATATTGGAAAGAATACCTAACCCCTCGAGCATCATCAAGAGAGCTGGAACTTAATGATACAGTGGTATTTCCATCATGGTGAATACAGAATGAAAACTGAATAAATATTAGATTTTGACATGCAGTTTGTGACTATATTTGACACACGTTGAACTTGAAGGTGGGGAAGTCAGGGATCAGGGAGTGGTGGTAAGGCAGAGTGCTCACAGGCAATGATTCGGAGTGAGTGGGAAAGAATGATGGGACGTAGCCCCAAAGTTGGGAACTCTCCAGAAAGGACAGTGCATGAGAGAACACAAGTACCTGAGGCAGCAAAGTGAACTCTGGACACAGTAGACAGGTTCATCTGAAAATGAAGACAAGGTGCATTTGAGAGAATTGATTCAAATCCCTCTCATTAGCTTTCCCAACACCCATCTTTATTCTCCCCAAGAGAAGGAGAAAAATCTATTTATCTGGCACTTATCATGTGCCAGACATCATCCTAAGTGCTTTACAACTACAAATTTACTGAATACTGTCCAATGAGACAGGCACTACTAATATCCATATTTTGCAGATGAGGAAAGTGATGCCAAGACGGGGGATTTCTCTAAAGGTTGTGTAGCTGTTAATTGATAGATCTAGATTTGAGCCCTTCCCCCCAGTGTATACAGACATTCCTAGACTCCACCAAAACTAACAGACACAAATAAACACACGTGCAAAGGGGAAAACAGGAAAAATGACTGATAAACAGTCATCAAAGCTTACCTATTTTATTCTTTGGAACACAAATGAGAAAAATGAAACTCAGAGAAGGTGAAGGGATGTTCCCTCATACTGAAATACCAACTAGCAGGTACAAGGCGGGAATCCAAACATCTATTCAGCAACATAACGGAACTTACACTGTGTCGATGAATGTATGTATGTCCACACGATACAGCTGTATGTGTGTGTTTACTAACATGAATATCTGCATGCATATAGGGAGGATTTATTTAGGAGAGAGAAAAGCTGTAAGGTGTTTTGCCCCATGGAACTATAGAAAACTTCATATTTAACATCAGTCAATTGGCCTTCCAGCTGAAATATTGATTGGCTTTCCTGTTGCCACAACATTAAGAAGGTAGTCTCTCAAATCACTTTGGAACATATACAAGTAATATCAGGCACAGTATTTCTTAGAAACATCTAGAAGGGTTACTGGGGAAAAAAAAAGAATATTAAAAATGAATAAAACAGAGCTCGCTGTTGTATATGTGAAAAACACTCAGAATACAGATAATTAATTCGAAAGACCTGAAGTCATCAGATATATTTTATTTTCCAAAACACACTTGTAAATGTATTTAGTTTTCATCAAGATTTCCTCACTTCATAAATAATTCTTAAATGCCTGGCGAATGCAATATGCAACTCCCAGGCACTTGGAGTACAAAATAGATATGATCCCAGCCCTGGTGAAACTTACACAGCAGCTGGAGAAGACAGGAAATACATACTATGCATAACACTGATAATATTAACTCAGCATCCAAGTGATAAATTCTAGAGGAACAAAAATATGCAGACCAGATATGGAAGAACTGGAGGTGCAGGCTAAAGCACTGTATAGGGGTCAGGGTGACCTTTCAGAGGTGACAAGTGAGGAAATTTTAAGGATGGTAAAAGTTGGCAGCTAGCTCTCTGGGGTAAGCACTTTTCGGGCTGAGAACACTGTAGGTGCAAAGGCCCTGGGGCAGGTGCATGCCTGGCCCATTAAACAATACCAGGGAAGTCCTGTGCCAGAAACATAACTAGGGGGTAAATAATAGGAGGGCACAGAGATGCAGGGACCTCTATCCCACTTTGAAACAAAGAGCTACTGTAGAGATTTTAGCTGAAAATTGCCACTGTATAACAAATATTTATTTTTCTTTCTTTTTTTTTTTTTTAAAGATTTATTTGTGCATACAGAACTGGGGTACAGACCAGAGGCTCAGGGGCGGCGAGAGGCTTCACCAGAGACAGAGTGGGGAGCAGAACAGGCAGATCGACAAAGTCCACTGCTGAGGGGAGCAGCGGGCGGGTCAGGAGAGGTCTGCCGCGCCATGTGGTCACCTCCGGGGCAGGCGGGAATCGAACTCATGCGGAAATCGAGCTCATGCGGAAGTGGCTTTAGCTTCTCAGTGCTGTGCTTTAACCCGCTGTGCCACCAGGGAGGGCCTATTTTTCTTTTTTTAGGGAAAACTGTATAAGAATGTGGTAGGGAGCCAAGTGAGAAGTGGAGGTGATACATTTATACAGTGTTCCCTGTCTCAGAGGGAAACTTCATCTTAAGGTATTTTGTTTCCGTGAGCTTCGACTTTATTGTTTATTTTAATATTAAGTGTTGTCCTGGTTCCTTATGTTATTTAAAAAATAATTTGTATGTTAGTTTGTATGCTTCATTTGAATTGGCCTGCTTTTTGTCTTTATTTAAAAATAATGAATCACCCTAACTGATTTTCTAATGTTAAAATAGGCTCGTGTGTCTTGGGGTACACCCTCAGAGCTTTGTTTCTTTAATACTCCGTTACTTTTCATTGTGACCATGCTTTACATTTCAGACAACTATCTGCAGTGATTACTTCAGTCACAGGACAAAGGTTCTTTTATTTCTCAATGATTTTGAGTAAGTTTGCCAACACAACCTCTGGTCACATGTGTGAGGTTTTGCCATTAATATTAGTATTGAGGATTAGCAACGTCAAGCCTGTTCGTTCACAGTGTGAGTTAGTTAGGTCACCACTGAATTCTATTCCTTTGAATCTATAAATAAAAATAAAATGTGCTCTGTTTATTTTTGTATTAGCCTTTCCTTTCTGGTATAAAAGTAATATAAGTCTCAGAATAAGTTGAATGCTTTTTGTTCTTGTTTATTTTCTGAAACAAATTATATATCATAGAAGCATTTTATTATTTTGTTATGTCTTTGCTTTTTTTCCCCTTTTGCTTGATTTCTAGTGATCTGATAAAGATTTCTATGATCCATCTTTTTCTCCACTAATTTGAAATTATAAATTACATTACTAATCTTCAAATACTTTAGCCAGATTCCATAATGCATTTTTCTGATAAATTCTGAAGTTAATCATTCTGAACAGCTTTTTCCCTTGTAAACATGTCAAAAATATATAGCATGACTTAAAAATGTATAGGATATATGTTATTGCTCTCTATAATTTTAGTTTACTTTTTTAAAGCACAAGAGTATCTTTTTAATTCTGTGCTCACTTTATCCTCTTGCCCTTGTTCTGAATATTATATCTTTTGCAATTGGGAAGTAGTTTTTGTGTTACTAAAAAATGCCTTTACTCTCAAATGAATGAAGAGTTAGTCAAGTACAAAAGTCTAGGTTAACGGTGAGTTTCACACAGGATGTTGAATGTCTGCTACCTGCCTTCTACACACTCTTCTGGGTGATCTCTTTTCAGTCTAGTTGCAATTCAGCTGTAGATAATCTACTTGTTTCCAAGATTTATTTTTCTCTTTAATTTTTTTACAATGCGACCCCTACAGGTCAAGTTATACATGAGATTTTATTTTTCTTGCATGGACTTTTGTTGTGTAATTTTTGACTAAGGACTCAGTGTTCTTAAATTCTGAAGAAAATTTCACACACACACACATATGTATATATAAACACATAAATATATATACATATATAAAATAGGTGTGTGTGTGTGTGTAGCTTCTCTACCACTCCATCCACCTTTACTCCCAGAACGCCCTTACCAGACCAGACCTACAGTAGTCCTGCCGATCTATATTCCTCATATTCAATGACTTACCAGTGTTTACTTTTTGTTTTTCCTGTCACTACTTAACTCTGCAGCATCATCTTCAAATGACTGTTTTTCTTTGGGTCTGTTCCATAGTTCATGTACTCTGCTATGTTCTTTAGTGTCAATTTTAATAAATTCCAAACCTCTATTGACCTTTCTGCATTTTTTTCAGTTTACTTTTGTCATAATTTCTTGCTCACTTTAATGGGTGTCATCCAATTATTTATCTATTGGCACCCTAAACACACTGGTATTAATTATTTAAAATAATATAAGATTCATTTCACAAGAACAAATTGATATTGGAATAATGTGTTCTATTAGCCTTCTTTATTAACACTGGATTTCTTGCTGTGATTAGATGCTTCTTGGCTGTCTCATCTGTGGTGCATGGATTCTCTCTCTTTGTAAGAAGAATGTGCCAGGTACTAGAACTAGGTTTTAAATTGAATGGCAAGACTTTGCCTCAGTGATTCTTGAGAGTATTAAGATTCAGCTGCTGTTTTTGCTGATTTCCTTGTCATGAGTCATTCTTTTCCTCTCACCTCTCTACCCCATAACTTTCTCTAAAGCCATGGACTAAACAGCTGTCCTGCGAAAGATATTTTCAGCCTCCTTTTACTGACTGTGAAGGAGACTCAGCCTGCCTCCCAGGACCACTCAAACGTGGAACACTGTTCTTTACAGAGACTGCTCTGAGCTGATCTTTGGCCTGCTGCTTCTCATTCCTCATGAGTCAGGAGGACAATGCCCCAGTCTATTAAAAGGGGGCTGGTAGAAGCCAATGCTCTGGTCAAGAATAACTGGAAAATGCTAAATGATAATTTAAAACTTTGTTAGAAGACTTTGAAGACAAAAGAAAGTTCTCTCTTGAGGAACCTGATTATAAAGCAAATATGTCACACTGAAGGGAGTCCTGTTTCTGAAATCTGTGTTTACCTGGGGCGGGGGATGGGGTTCCTGTTTTGCATAAGAGGTGAAGTTGAGATGCTTGGCAGGGACATGCTGCTCTAAGGATAATGCCAAATAGGGCCCTCTCTTGTGGTGCAGCGGATTAAAGCTCAGCACTGCTAAGCTAGCTGACTCACGCTCTATCCCCACCCCAGAGGTGACCCACATGGCAGGGCAGACCTCTCCCGTCTCATCTGCTGTTCCCATCAGCAGTGTATTTCATCAGTCTGCCTGTCCTGCTCCCCACTCTGTCTCTGGTAAAGCCTCTCACCACCCCTGTACCTCTGGCCTGTACCCCAATACTGTATGCATAAATAAATAAATCTTTAGAAAAAGAATAGTAGCAAATATGTTTAATACATAAGGCTGTGGTATTTTTCTAATGGAATTTTGCAACTACCAAGGTAGCCAGATCTGGTGGAAACAAGATTTAAGAAAGAGGAAAGGTGGGAATGAATTTGATTCTGGGGCCAAACCTTTCCCTGCTGTCACTATTGACATGTCAGGACAGAGTATCCTTCCTTGCAGCGACCTTGCCTTAACCATGTCAGTAACAGCCAGCCTCTCCCCTCACCCCCAGATTTGTGAGACCCAATAAGACTTCAGACTTTGTCCAATTTCTCCCAAGGAGAAAAATCACCTTGACTAAGAAACAAGAGCTTAGATTCTTAAAGAATTTGTCACGCCCTTAAGGTATGCAGAGTAGGAGGCAAAGAAGCCAAGCAGGAAAAATAAAAGGTCAAGTCACAAAGTAACAAGGAGATGAATATTAGTTTGCTTGAGGGAAGAATTCTAGCAAACAATGCAGGCTCAAAATAGGTGCCTTCTGATGGCTGTGACTTAGGACAGGAATGATCCATTCTAATCTGTCTGAGGACAATGGAAATCCAGACTTAAATGGCTCAGGTCCTGATTAGAAGAGGTCTGCTCTCTAAGAGCTGACTGCCAAAAAACAAAGACAATTGTCCCCAGAGGAAAATAATGTCAGCCAGAGCAGCAAATACTTTTTATAAACAATGTCCTGCACATGATGTCTTGTGTAGCAAGAAACAGAAACAACAGAAAATAAGAGATAATAAAATGGATGCATGGTTGACCAAAGTATTGAGGTGATTGAAAATAGATGTCACAAGCCATTATTGTTCAACATACTAACAGTATAAGGTTAAGAACATAGGTAGCAAAATTGAAATTATAGAGTGTAAATTTACAAGTCTTCTTAGAACTAAAAAGTATAACTGCAAATGAGAAATCAAAACAGGAGTTTAACAGTCAAGTAGATAATTTTTGGCCCCTGGCTCCACCTCATTCTTACCATCGCTTCCTTTCTCACCTCTTCTTTGAGTCTGATACTCTCACTTTCCTCTTAGAAAGACACATGAGAATAGAGGAGTTTGCATGGATAATTGAGGACATTCTTCCATCTCAAGTTCCTCAACTTATCCACAAGATGGTATTAAAATTAACAAAAATATGTAAAACTACACAATGAAATCTATACAATATTGTTGAGCAAAAGTAAAGACCTCAAAATAATGGCACGGTATACCATTTTCATAGATCTGATGACTCAATATATTTAAGATGTAAATTCATCCTAAATTAGTCTAGGGCTGAGTGGGTGTTAATTGTCTTTTGAGTGGAAATTGACATGTGGATTCTGATATTTGTATAGAAATGAAAGGAACTTAGAACAACCAAAAAAATTGAAAAATAGCACATGATTGGAAGAATTACATCTTATTTTTAAATTGTCGATAAGGGATTCTCCTCTGAATCTGTTCCTACCTACTCTTGAGTGTACTTTCACCCACAATAAAGCTTCATTTCTAGCTCACCTGAAAAAATAAAAATAAAAAAAATAATAAAATATCTATAAAGTTAACATATTCAAGAGTATTACATTGGCATGATTGTATGTATACAATCTTTGAAAGAGAATAGGATTATGGTTGATACATTTTTAATGTATTTTAATAAATACATTTTCCTCACTTCTGTGAGGAAAATGACCCTGAAATAATTGGTTATGTGAAAAAACAAAACTTGACCCTCATCTTACATAATATACAAACATGAGCCTAAAACAGACTTACAGACCTACATGTAAGTGCTGAAACTATAACATCCCAAAAAATACAAAAAGCATTTGTAATCCTGTGAGGCCAATATTTCTTAACACACAGCAGGCACAAACCACAAAAATAAATATATATATATACTGGATATTACCGGAATTGATAAATTTTGTTCTTCAAGAATACATTTAAGAAAATAAAAACAGCAATTAAAGATATTTAAAAAAAACTCAAAGCATACTCTTTACATAAGATTGTATATAGGACATATTAGGGGTTAGTTCAAGTCAGTAGTAAAACCCCAAATAACTTAACTTTTTAAAAATGGGTAAAAGATTTTAATAGAAATGTTACCACAAATGGATGAATAGTAAACAATCTCATGAAAAGTTGCTAACATTATTAACTATCTAATATCAACTATGTTGCTGATAGGAGTGCAGATTATAGAAACATTTTGGAAAAGAGTTTTAACAGCTCTCAACTATTTAAACATACTTTTACTGTGTGCCTTAGCAGATTTACCAGTAAGTATTTAAACATGCCCACACTAGATTTTTTTTTTTAAGATTTATTTATTTATGCATACAGAAGAGGGGGGTGGTGTGAGAGGATTCACCAGAGATAGAGATAGAGGATTCACCAGATCAGGCTGACTGATGAAGTACACTGCTGAGGGAAGCAGTGGGAGGGTCAGGAGAGGTCTGCCACACCACGTGGGTCACCTCCAGGGAGGGGACCCATGTCATGCTGAAGTGGCTTTAGCTACTTAGTGCTGTGCTTTAACCCGCTGCGCCACCAGGGAGGTCCCGCACACAAAGACTTTTACTAGAACGTTCATAACAGTGATTTTCTTAATGACCCCAAATTGGAAACTTTGCATACTGGTAAATTATCAAATTGTGTTTCAAATTCAAGTTTAAATTATGTTACATACATATAATTGGATACTATTTGATAATAAAATGGAATAAATGCTACACGTGACTGAAACACAAAACATAAGTCTAAGTAAAAATCGCAGATACACATGAATACTTAATGTTCGATTCAATTTTTATGAATTTCTAGGAAATGTAATATTGTAGGAACAAGAAGCATTGGACTTATCTTGGAATCTGTGTCTGCTTTTGACTCAGCAGGCCCACCAGGAACTGTTTTGGGATAATAAACATACTTTTTATATTTGGATTGTAGTTGTGGTTACACAAGTAATTATGTATAGGAAACATGCCAATGTATATTATATTTTTATTTCTTCAAATTATATTTCATTATGATTGATATTATTACACATAATTTATCCCTTAATAAAAGTAATGAAGAGGAAGAAGTTTCAGATTGATACAGTTAGGCACCGAGACAGTCTTAACATCCAGACAGGTAGGCTTGAACTTAGTACCATGAATGATTTCAACATCGATCATATGTTTGTCTGTCATAAATAAATGATGTCCCTAAGATTTACAAAGGAATCGTGTTTTTTTTCTTTCTGCATACAAGTGTTTTCTTCTTTTTTAGTTGTAAGAGTCCTAAGAAATCCCTTTGTAAAAGGAGTTATAAAAATATATTTATGCCAGTTATACAGTAACTCCCTGAACAGTAATGCAGAAGGATGAAAACAGGCAGAGATAATTTTCCGAGGCTAGCCATGAGTAAAAGGAGTTCCTTAAAGATGGCCTATATAGACTTAATGTTAAATCAGATGCTCAAATCAAACAAGAGCAAAAAAAAATGAACCTGCAAATATAATAAATATCCTCTGATTTAGTTGTGTGAAACAAAATTCAAATGGAAAACTTCACAACCTGTATTGCCCTTAGAAGGATCTACTTCCCATAGAATAACGAGTTCTGGTCCTGCTAGATCAGATGCAACTTGAAAGAAGTTGCTAAGCCATGAAGGGCATGTCAGAGTCGCTACCGTGCTTTCAGAATACTGAGGACTTCACCAAGAAGAAAGCAACACATGCATATCATATCAGTCCAACCTGAAGTACAAGTTCACTAACTATTCAGCATCATAAGGAACATCTTGCTTTACCTATAGGATCTGATTCCCTCCGGGCTGACATGGTGTGAAATCCTCGTAATACAGTTCCACTGGGGATCAGAGGGCTCTGACTAATTCTTGTGGACACAGAAATTCTACTGTGCAAATGGCACATGGATCAGCAACCGCAAAGAAGTTAGATTATTTTACGCAGTGGATCTTTATAGGATCTTTGTAAGAATTTTATCCAACATCCTAGCAAGTTACTGGAAGAAAGTATTTACTGTAAATATAATAGATTCACAGTCTTAATTTTTAATATGATGTTGCGACTATGAATATGTAATAGACACTATATGATGATGCAACTATGAATATGTAATAGAATTGCAAGAAGTAATGAATATGTATCAAGTGGTATTCTACCTCACTGGTAATCCAGCAAATGCAAAGAATTTTTTGTTATCCATAAAATTGATCCAGAAGAAAAGTTGAGGTTGAAAATGTTCAGTGTTGCCATGATGAGAAAAATGTCATACTGCTTTTGTGGAAGACATTTTGGCTAGGTCCATGGAAAGAGTAAAGCAGATTTGTTTGGCTCTATCCATTCTTCTTCTAAGAATTAGTTCTCCACAAATATCAACTCTTACACAAAGGGACTTTTTTGCAATAATGTTAGAAAAGGAAAATATTGGAATCACTTCAATACCCTTTGGCAGACAAGTGGAAATGTAATTGGTGCTCGCCCACACTACAGAATGCCTTGCCAAATAAATAAATAAATGAATGACAAAAAATGAGTAGATCCACATCTCTACATGGGAACAACCGACTGATAATAGCATATATATTTTAAGTGGAAAGACCAAAAGATGATTCCATTTTCTGAATTTCAACTCTACATAGGCCTGTTGTCTATATTACAATAACCATATTTGGTATTGTTTCAATGCAAGGAAACAGTAACAGGGAAATTTACTTGACATGATTTGACCAAATGATGATTCAGTATTTTTTTCTTGATTCATTATCCCCATGTTTTTTTAGTCTCTCTTTCCCTTCCTTTACCATTATTGGATAATTAAGATGCAGTTACTGTTGTAGGTAGAGAGAACATAGGTATTTACTGCATATTGGGAAGGGGTTAAAAAGAAGTAATTATAATATATGACTGGAGTGGCATGGTTAAGACATGCTCAGAGTCTGATATGAACATAGATATGAAAGTTCACATTTCACTGAGGAGGAGAGAAAGCAACAGGGTATAAAAGGCAAGTGAATGTTCCCCAGGAACTAGGCAAAGGTGTTCATGCTGAGGGAACCAAAATGCTGTATCAAACAAACCAGAATTCCTGACTCCAGGTGAACAGAAGTGAAAGAGAAAGAAAACGATTCTCTGTAAGTTCACATGAATGCTAATAGTATTCTCTATGTGGGGTGCTAAAAATCTGACCCATCACAAATTAAAGAACATACATTCTTTGAATTTTCAGTTAACCACTATGAAAAGCCTTAGAGTCCAGAGTTTTATTTTCTTTCCAAGTAATGGAGAGGCCTCCAGATATGTTATCTCCCTCTGTGGAAAAGTTTCACAGCACTTTCACGCCTGATACGTGACCTGCACAGAAGCTCATCTTCTTACAGGATCCTCCAGGACAGAGGTTGTAAGTTACAGTGACTACGCGATTCAAGAACTTCTGAAGGATTCTGAGAGCAAAATGCTATTCCCCTGACTTTTTTTTCTTTTTAAAATTATTTTAAAGATTTATTTATTCATGCATAAAGAACTGGAGCACATGTCAGAGGTGCAGGGGCAGTGAAAGGATTCACCAGAGAGAGTGGGGAGCAGAACAGGCAGACTGATGAAGTACAATGCTGAGGGGAGCAGCGGGTGGGTCAGGAGAGGTCTGCCACGCCATGTGGGTCAGTTCCCTGGCCGAAGACTGAACTCGTGATGAAGCTGCTGCAGCTGGTTTCATAGTTCTAAGCTTTAACCCATTGCGCCACCAGGGAAGGTCCTTCCCTGACTTTCAATAAGAGAAAGGAGAGCACATGTTAAGTCTTGTGCTGCCATTCATGATCTGAATTGAACTGTTGCTGTGTGTGTGTCTGCTGACCCAGCTCCTCTGAAGATCCTTGATTATGAGGTGGGCCTTTTTTTACTTCTGAGGAGAAGACTATATCTGAGATGGTTAATAGTGAAATGGAGAACAATAGTTCTTTCTGGAGTAAATACATGTTATGCCATAGCAGTCTGGCCACTGTCCTCCAGTTAAGCCTGCATGTTAGAATGTTTCTGAAACTTGCATTCCCCTGTTCCCCTTTATGTTAAAAATTAGTTCATAAAAATTAGTTTTATAGACAATAATGTTAGTAAGGAAAATGGAAAGGTTTCTCTTTACCTTAAAAAAAAGAGGAAGCAGGCCCTCCCTCATGGCGCAGTGGGTTAAAGCGCAGCACAAAGAAGCTAAAGCCACTTCTGCATGAGTTTGATCCCCGCCTGTCCCAGAGGTGACCCACATGGCCGGCAGACCTCTCCTGACCCACCCACTGCTCCCCTCAGCAGTGTACTTCGTCGATCTGCCTGTCCTTCTGCCCACTCTGTCGCTGGTGAATCCTCTAACCCTCCACATCTCTGGCCTGTACCCCAGTTCTGTACGAATAAATAAATAAATCTTTAAAACAAAAAAAAGAGGAAGCATCATTCACCCCATTGTTCTAGCATAATACTTTTAAAGTGGCTCTTTTTAAGCATCTGTCATAGTCAAGGTTAAGTTATACTTACTTTTGTACTGTAGGTTCCTCTATTGGATTATCTTTCTAACTTCATATTGCTAGCATCATGCCTCATTTGATGTGTAATAATAATTTGTAGAGTGAATTAATCGAAGATTGTCTACCAATGAATTAAACAAACTAGTCTTTCATGCTAGATATGTGTAAGGCAGGCTTTGAGGAGCTCAAACATGCTTGTTGACTTTTGAAGAGAATTATGTTCTTATGTAATTAAATAAACACAAAATTCATCTAGAATATCAAACTCAAATGACATCAAAGGGACTTGGGAAAACCTAGGGCTGTACATGAACACAAACACACAATTATTTTGAGAAAAGGGAAAAGGATGAGAAAGTATTTTATATCCAGAGGAAGAAAAGGGGAACTATTCTGAACAAATATTTTAACATGTTAAATATTTATTGTGTAGTTTAATATATAAAAGTGCATTGTTCAATATATTTTAAGAAAGCTATAGATCCTCCTTGTAAGCTTTGTAGAGTTTACTGCATTACAAGAAGATCTCTTGTGCAATATATGAAAAGTTAATGTAGCTGATGTAGAAGAACAAAAAAGCAATGCTTCATGTGTGTGTGTGTGTGTGTGAGTGTGTGTGTGTGAAGCTTTACTTTGCCAGATACCGGGGTGGGTTAACAATCTAGGTACAATAGCTCTAGAAAAAGCTAGAGAAATAGGCTTCTAGTTCTATTTGTCCTTTTCCCTTGCCAGATGGGGTTCCTTCCTGGAGAAGGAAGGTGGTGATGGTTCAAAAGAGTGTGTAGGATTTTAAGTCATGTGTCTATGTGTCCCTGGAATACAATCTGCTCAAGAATATTTTGCCAAGAAGATGACACCACTTGACATCCCAATAATTTCCTTGGTAACATATGCAATCAGTTCACAAACCCAGCCCAGCACAGTTGGGCAGAGTTGGAGGACTGGGTGGGCACTTATTGGCACTCCCAAGGAGACAGGTGGAGAAGCTGAGGATTAAGCTGTTTTGCTTAGGCAGCAAAGAGAGAGAGATGTCAGAAGCATCTTCAGCCTTTCAAACACTCATCTAGAGTTATTATCCATTAAAGAGCCTTAGTTTGACTATAGAATAGTGATAATTCCCATTCTACAATCATGAGTTAATTATTTAAAATTTATCTTATCCAAGAAAGGAAACTCCTTGAAGGTAGAAAGTTGATTTTTTACCATCACCCTTCCATCAAGATTTCTGGTTGCAAGATATTGTTTAAAAAACAGAATGTGAATAAAAATACACAAAAACTATAAAGCGCTATTAAGATGGATTGGTTTGCTTAGATATGAATTAAAGTTAAAGGAGAAAAAAACATAAATCTTAAATTAAAAGTAAAAGGATGTCGATGTCACATCCTAAAAGTAATTTTATTCTCCATAATAATCCTTAATGTTGTCCTGTTTCTCTGAGGGCCCTCTTTTATCTTCTTTTTTTTTTTTTTAATAAAAATTGAGTGTGCATTAGTGCTCTTGAGTCCTCTTTGGAATGCATCTAGAACTCAAGTGCCATCATCAGGAAATCATGAACATGGGAAATGGGAAAGCAGATAGCTTAGTGTCATTATAGTGGGTGAGTCAGAAGGTGTGGAGAGTTCATAGCACACTCCACAAGCAGAGGGGTACAAGGACTACACTCACATGTTGGACCTGCAAGTGCCTCCCAGGAGTTCAAGTCCCCAAGGAGCAGAAACATGGCGCAGGCCAGTGGACCCAGGCAGGGAGAGGCACCAAGGGACATGGACATTTGCTTCTGTTAGGAAGTGAGACAGGTCTGAGTCTCTGAGAACTTAGTGGGCCCAGTGACCTCCCAACAAGTACAAGAAACCACCAGAAGGGCAAATCAATCCTACTGGACATGCTCCTTCCATCTTCAAAAAACCCACCTTCATGAGATACTAGGTAACAAAGCAGATGGCACCCCAAGTTGAAAGAATGGAGGGAATGGGATGGAGCTCCAGGAGAGTGGGGGAAGTTTTTGGCAAGGTTCCATAGCTTCTCCAGTCTGACTGTTGGTGTAGAAACAAAACAAAACGAAACAAAACAAAGCAAAAAGCCTAGCATAAAAGAGGGAACTTTGAAGAGTAAAGGATGGGAATGAGACCGTAGTGACACTGTGAGCAGATGCAAAGATCTAGTGATTATCCCTAGTTTGTTGGCATGTGTGTGAAATCTAGGGAAGAAGAATGAGAGTCTTCCAGATGGAGCCAGGAGATGTTAAAGAGAGAATCAACCTTTGATGGAAACAACCACCAGGGAGCTTGAGAGGGGTGGAGGGAGAGTCACTCTGGGGGCTGGAAGGGAGAACAGATGGGTGACCGCAGGCCTCGGGTGTTTCCGCAGAGCATTTGAGACACGGAAGTAGACTACTTCAGAAACAGAGAGGAAGCTGCAGGGCTCAGAGCAAAAGACTACAGTGTGCTAGGCTTTGGAAGAGCTTAGAAGGAAGTGTGCCTGTGACAACAGTAATAACACCAGTGAAAGCATGTAAGTCATCATAGTGACCATTTACTGAATCGTGACCACAGGCCATTCACGGCACTAGGTACTTTCCATAAACTTAGCTTATATGATCTTCAGTACAATCTAACAGCCAGCGCTGCTCTGATTTCCATTTTATAGATAAAGAAACTGAGGCTAAGGGAAGTTAAGTAACTTCTCCCCCATTACATATCTGCTGAGGCAGGACTCAGCTTAGGACTGTCAATCACCAACCTCATTTCCTTTTTCTTTCTGGTAGAATATAGCTTTTGACCTAAGATAGAAGGGAAGAGAACACTCAGGAAGCAGGAAACTTTCTGTCTGGGGATGTAAGCATTTGAGGAGCTGCAGAAGTTTTAAAACATTTGCAATAACTAATTTTAAGCTTTCCTAAGAGAATCAATGTAACATATATTCAAATCCAACTGACTTTTCCACCTCCATTACTTCTACCTGATGTAAGCCGTGATCAGCTTTCTCCCAGGTTATTGCAATTCTCTCCCCACTTCCTTCCTTCCCTTTAGAGTGTCTAGTCTTATCTCAGCTGCTGCAGTGATTCTTTTAAAATGAAAGTTAGATCAAGTCATTCTTTGTTTAAAATCCATCCAGAGGCTTCATATGTCACTTGCTGGGTGGAAGAAAAAGCAAGTCCCTATAATGGTCTACAAGACCTCGTAGAATCGAGCCCCCTACCTGGTCTGATCTCCAATCTTACTTCCCCTCGCTGGATTCCTTCTGCCAGAGACTCTTCCCTAGAAATTCACCTGCACCCCCTGTTCCTTGACCCCCACCCCTCTGTTATGTTTCTCTAGAGCACTGATCCCAGGCTGACCAAACTACGTATTTGTTTGTCATCAGCCCCCACCCCAGGAGCACAAGCTTTACAAAGTCTTTTTCACGACTGATTTACTTCCAATCCTGCAACAGGGCTTCATGTGGGTTCAATAAATATTTGCTTAATGAATCAATGCAAAATGGGTTCCACTTTGCTGTTGGTGTATCCTTGATAGTTCATTATGAATAATGAAAAGTCTAACTAATCACTGTGAGAGAATGAAGCAGGACCTCTGGTGGGAAAAGCAGAGAAGAGAATTCTAAGATAGGAGACTGAAGGACAATCAACGAGCAGATCAATAAGCAACAAAGGAGATGCTAAAATCATTTTATTCTATTCTGAGAAGCTGAGAGTAGAACTCTCAGAAACAAGGAGCAACACTCTTTGGGGTCTGTTCCTTCTGCTATTAACGAATGGAAGCCCTGGGACACACTTTCCGAGAAAATCCTTTAACCCATCACGGGCCAATCAATGGGAGCTCTCGAGGACAGGGAGGTGATGAGTCTGAACAGTCCTGGATTAGAAGTCATCCAATTAGATTGCCAAGCACTCAGAAAAAGCCTGATGGCCTCAGCACAGCCACTTATGCCCATGAATCTCATCTTCTTTAGGTGGGTGGAGGAATACGCTTTTTAAAATTGCCACATTACTTCTGAGAATTTAGCCATTCATGTCAAATCTCCTTTAGCAAATTGCATCAGCACACACTATGTGATGTAAATTTTCAGAAAGCTTCCTCGGACAACTGTGAAGTGATTTTCAGGTCAAATATCACATGATGAAGCATGTCTACTATGGAAGCCCAATTTAAATCTATCAAAATCAGCATTTTTCTTCAGGAATACCAGGTGCGCTTCTTTATGGGTTTCATTGCACTAGAAGGCCTTGCTATTTTGGGTGAATTTCATTTTAGAGGTGTTGATTGTTTGCAGATGCTCAGGATGAGACAACAGAAAAAAGCCCTTAGAAGTTTTTAAAAAAGTTTTAAGAAGGTGGAGTAAACAGCTCAATCTACATAAAGGCGTGGGTTCTAGTAATGTCAAAGTCTGAAACTTCGAGAAAACAGATTCTAGACTCAGAGTAAGGAAGTTTCTTGTGCAATGTGATCTTGGGTAAAGGACCAGGTCTCTTTCTCCCTCTCTTAAGATGAGACATGACTTCCCACCCAGGAGACAGTGGGGAATGTGAGTAAGAAAATCAGATGCAGAAGCACACACTGGCAGGTCCGCAGGGCACGCTGAGACCCAGAACTCTCCCTCGTCTCTTCCCCCCTCCCCCTGTCATCTTGCTGGCTCTTTCAGTGCTGTCAAAATATGCTAAGTGGACCCACGCATCAAACATTTGACACCAGCCATCCAGGGGGATCTGCAGATCTGGCAAAATCCAGACATCAGCTACTTAAAAAATGAATGAAACTTGGTGCTTCAAAAATCTTGCTTTCCAGTCTGTTTCTCCAAGAATGTCTGGGGGTCGTAGAGACCCAGCATCTCTGTGCAAAACCACTACAAAATGGTTTGACTGCTGCTGGTAAGCACAGACCACCATAAAACAACTCCATTTTGAGGTTTTCATGTGCTGCTGCAGTCTATTACAGCCTCTGAACACACACCAGCTTCTTCAGTTTAAATAAAACAAGTGGTAAAACCACATCTACACATAGCCTGAAAGGGAAAAAAAAAAAATCCTGGAACAGTTTAACAGCGATTTTAATTTTATCCAAGTTAACATATTAATGATATGTAATTTAACTTATGCAAACTGGGCCACTGGATAATCATATCTTGAATAATCCTTCTCCTTTATTAAAAAAAATTAATAAAGTGTGCGTATTGTGAAGCCTCAAGCCTTTTTCCCCTCCCCAATTGGAACTGCGCTGCAATTGAAACATGTTTGGAAATAAAATCAATCCATCTAAGCTTAATCAAGGACAAATCGGACTAATGTCTGCACAGGGCCAAGGGCGGGTACTCCAGACCGTGCTGGGAGTCACAGGCTCAGAAAGTGGAACAGTTGACTTTTTATTGGCCTCCCTCGCATTTTCTCGTCTTAGCACATTTCATTTTCTCAGCCATGTTGGTTAGCCAACCACCAAGTCTTTTTAACACTTCTTCATTCCTAAGTATTTCGGTTTCAAGATCATTAATAAAACAGAAGCTTGAGAAGACAGCACCCCAGGCAACCCACTCGGATAGCAGGTGGGGAGGCTGCCTGATTCTTGCAGCCATTAGCACAGCTCAAGTGAATTTCATAAAGAGGGCATAAATGTCATGGAAGGATAACTAAGAATAAGCACAATTGTTGGTTCTTGCTGACGTTAAAGCAAAAGTAAATTTATAAAGATTCTAGCTTCTTCTATTTTCATTGAAGCCGAATTCCCTGTTATAAAAGCAATTATACTCATGTTAAAATATTCGGAAAATTACGGAGAAATTAAACGGTGGCTAGTTCCCTAAGTACTTTCACTTTTTTAATATATGGATTTTTAATTTTTTATTTTTTTGCTTAATGAATCCCATAGAATATTATGGCCTGTATTTCTCACTTCACTGTCTAATTTCCCTTTTTCTGTTTTTTGCTCAAAACTATCTGGTAGTGATAATTTTGTGATACAAAGCAGGTTCTCCAATGGTCAAATGAATGGCTGAATTCTCACACTAGACAGTTGACTCAGAGTCTGTCTTCTTTATTCATTCCTTAGCTGGCACGACTCTTCCGTGGTGATCTGCCTTCAGAAGCAGCCTCGGTGGAGGAACCGGGTGCTCTCAGAACTCACTCTCCATCTGGGATGCCAGCCCCAGTGGTGGGTGTGAGATTGTTTCCATTGCTGCTGAAACTGATGCATGTTTGGTAATTAAATCAGTGCACCCAAATTTTGTCAAGGATCAGACATATCTCCCTGGAAATGAAGCAAAATGCTTTTCTGTTGTGCTCACATGACTTCCAGAAGCAATCACTCGGTTTTCCATTTAAGCCAGTAGAAATGCCTCTAGGACACCGATTTCACCTTTCCAGCGATGCCGGAAATCACTTAATACTACGGAGAAAATTCCAGAGCCATTTAATGGTGGTGGTGTAGAGATAAAAGATATCAAATATAAATCTATTTGATATTAGCTATTAACCTTACATTTAATTAATTTGGTATCAATTAGACTAGGCACTAATTAGTATTGATTAGTCTTTTAGATCTATCTCTTCTCTTCCTTCTCAGCCATTGTTCTGGCTTCTTCTTATCTCACTAATTACTCCTTCTGAATCGCCTTCTTGTCTTTCTTCTCATGCCCTCTGCCCCCATACTGGTTTCCATTGATCTCTGTCCTCCAACCTCTCTTCTCTCTACTATCTTCTTGGCAAGCCCATTCAGTCCCACTCTGAACATATCTGATAATCAGTCAACATCACTCTATCGCTCTGGATTTCCAGATTATGATGTTGAGGGGCTAAGCTTTAAATTCCACATGTTGCCTGAATATTTTGCTTGACCCTTTAATTCAGCTGCTCCACCTACTGACCTGAAATCCCAGGAGTCTTGCTTTCTCATCTCTTCAGACTATATTTCAAGTGTTCTCCACTGTACCTTTCATCTGACAAACTACACTGGCAATTGTTTACTTGATATTTTTCTCTTCCTGTCATCTCTTTGAGGTCAGGAGCTTTATCAGTTTTGTTCAATTCTCTGTTCTAGCACCCCAAATAATGGTGGGTTTTTTTTTAAGATTTATTTATTTGTGCATACAGAGCTGGGGTACAGGCCAGAGGCTCAGGGGCGGCGAGAGGCTTCACCAGAGACAGAGTGGGGAGCAGAACAGGCAGATCGACGAAGTCCACTGCTGAGGGGAGCAGCGGGCGGGTCAGGAGAGGTCTGCCGCGCCATATGGTCACCTCCGGGGCAGGCGGGAATTGAACTCCTGCGGAAGTGGCTTTAGCTTCTCAGTGCAGTGCTTTAACCTGCTGCACCACCAGGGAGGGCCCAAATGGTGGTTTTCTTTCTGTCATCCTCTGGATCTGTTCATCATGGAGCCATACAAGGTCAAGCAATGACTGGGGTTCAACAGGGCACAAACCCCAATTCCTGAGCTCACAAACATCCTGGTTTGATACTTAAAGCAAAATCAAGATAAATCTTTCCAATATTCTACATGGTGACCTGGGTTCAAGACAGGTAAAAGACTTAAGAAAAATAAGAAAAGTCCCAAAGGTTTTCAATTATTTCTTTTATTCATTCATCCCATAAGAATATAATAAATATCTTGCATGCAAACTTAGTTATAGAAGTGGCTTTAACATTAAGCAAACCTTTTCAAGCTCAGGATGCAGGAACAAGAATCCAGATTTCCTTTCTCGCATGCCTTTTCGGTCTGGTTTCTTTTCAACAATACTGATCTAAGTCTTCATAGCTTTTCTTGTCGCTTACTTGTGTCTGGCACTGTCTGAGCCTGAACCCTCTGTGAACCTAAGACTTGGTGTATCTTCCTACAGAAATCAGTCTTACAGGAGAGTTACATTGATAGTCCTTAAAAAAATCTGGCTTTATCAACTTTTGCCGCAGGAGTTTTCACAAAGAGGGGCACTGGGTCTGGGACAGCTAGAAGACACTTCTGGACCAAGTAAGGTGCTCCGTATTACCACTTTCTTTCCTGGACGTTTAGTGTTTGATTTCCTTTTTGAAAATCACTCTATGATGTTTGCTCACTGATCGAGCCTTGGACATATCTGAGTAGAGCATGAACTATTTTGCCAACCTAGACCTACACTTTCTAAATAGGATTCTATCCTGGGTTCTTTTTAATACTGGAGTTATTATGCTCATCCTCTAAGGTTCCATACATACAGGTTAAAGAACCTGTATGTATACAGGTTAAAGAACCTGTATGTAT